>NC_089588.1:138514797-138669450 GCF_019320115.1 Miscanthus floridulus
GTGACCCCACGTCGCCGGGGCTCTCCGTCGTGAAGTAGTGCGCCGGGAAGAAGGTGGGCGCCGCCGCCGTGCTGATGCAGATGTCGGACAGGTGCGCGTTCTTCAGCTGCTCGTGCCGTGCCTCGTACGTCGAGAAGATCACCGGCTGCAGCGTCCGGACGTCGAACGCCGGCACCACGATGTTGGTGACCGTGTCCGCGATCCGCACGTCGCGCGTCAGGCTCTTGATCTTGTCGTGCAGGTACGACCCGTCGTACTTGGGCCCCATCAGCTGGCTCACCACGTTCGCCACCGGCTTCAGGAACTCCATGATCATCCTGTATGTACCAGTAGCACACGCATGCAGCGGCATCAAGGAAGTGTAGTGTAGTGGGTAGACGTAGACCAATGAAGAGTGAGCTGCTAGCAGCGTATGTACATACTTTCTCTGTGGAAAGATCTTGGGGCCGTTCTCGAGGTAGAACTTGCTGATGTCCTTGGCGGCGAAGAGCGGCCGCCTGTTCTCGTCAGGCGCCGCCAGCATCGACGTGATCAGCGCGCCGGTGCTCGTCCCGGCGATCACGTCGAAGTAGTCCGCGATCCGCGCGTCCGGCCCGTCAAGGTCCTGCAGCGGCCAAACGGAAAACCACCGGCGTTGAAGCAAGCGACAAATTAATATAATGCATCACCCAGCACGGTAACTAAGTAGTCTAGCGAGATTCGTGGGTTTATTCACGCGTGCCTGCAGCTTTTTCTCGAGGCAGGCGATGATGGTGGCCGGGATGAGGCCGCGGATGCCGCCGCCGTCGATGCTCAGCACAGTGACGAGCCTCCCCTCTGACGGTGGTGGCGGCCGGGCCCTCAGCGCGGACGTCTTGACGGCCGTTGCAGTGCCGTTGCTACCCATGGCTAGTTGGCTGCGGGGTCGATGCTCACACAGCTCACCCGGACGGCCCTTGGAGTCAGCTGAGCCAGCACTCCAGATATATATAACACTTGGCTACTTATATCCCTTGTGTATGATGCCATGCCATAAACGTCATAGGATGACGCATTTCCTATAGTAAAATGCACCAACGGTCCCTAAACTTAGCAAAGGGTGTCATATAGATCCCAAACTCCTAAAGCGCACCTCCAGGTTCTTGAACTTGGCATATAGTACATCATAGGTCCAATCACATCCTAGACCCGTTTGCTGACATGGCAGTCCACGATGCGACCAGCGATACCAAACCAACCCATAAACTTGGCCAAGCGAGTCAGATCCCTAAACTTTCAAAATAATTTTCACTAGTATTAATTTTTAGATTTCTACTTGCAGTTTGTGAAACTATCGGTGTGAAAGGTCAGAAATGGTGACATTACATTGATGTCTAGTATAACTAGTGTCACTTTTTCTATTTACGTTGGTAGTTGGCTTAATGCTGCCGCCAATGTATTATTTTATCAACGTGAGAAGCCCGCCAATTTACATGTCACACAACATTTACGCATGCGTACAATAGGGAATTGAACCTAAGTCCACTGGCCCCACGTGTTGTTTCCTTACCACTACGTCTCAAAGTCATTTGTCACCAGGTGGCTGATACAATTATTTTTATTCACTTTAGCAAATATGTTAATGAATATTTGAGACCTAAAAAAATTCAAATGAACAAGTAGTAAACTACAAAGTGTAGATCTTTTTGGTTTCTTGATCCAAGGTTATTTGAAAAAAAAACAAAAAATTGAATTTCAAATTCTAAAAACTTTAAATAATTTTTAAAGTCTTAAATGATTTCAATTGAAAACATCATCAACAAACAAAGTTGTAAACCTCTTCAAGTACTACAACTTCATATAAGGTTTGTCTTTATCCACCTTGATTTAAAAAAGTTATGAATTATTTATACTGGCGGCAGGTTAAGAAAACGGCTGGTGTAAACATGTCTATATTATAGCAATTTTCTTAAAGCCATTGCCAATATAAATCTAAGATTTACACTTGTAGTCTCTTAAGCCTACCATAAATATAGATTCAGTTCAGACTGACAGTTGTTTCCGGTGCACCGTTAGTGTAAATCTAGGATTTATACTAGTGTCGGTGTTTTCGGACCACCGACGAGTAAATTTATATTTGCGCGTCTGGCTTGGATGGTGTGCTCGGAGGACACAAGGGTTTATACTGGTTTGGGTGGAACGTCCCTACGTCCAATTCACTGCTGCTCGTGTTACCGGCACTTGGTTTGCAGTAGGGGTTACAAACAGGCGAGAGAGGGAGAGGATCCCAAGCCTTTGGTGGAAGGAGTGAACGGATGCTGAGAGCTCGATTGCCGCTCAGCCGTGTGCTCGTGTCGTGCTCTTGTGCTAAGATCTCTCCCATGTCAAGATCTCCCTCTCCTTCATGGGGCGCCCTGCTTCCCCTTTTATAGGAGAAGAGAAAGCGTGGGTTACAGAGGAGGAAAAGAAGAAGAACGAGAGAGAAGGCTTCTAGGGTCGCTGGGTCCTTCTTCTTCTTCATGCGGGTCCCATCGATCCTATAGATGTCAACAGGGATGGCTTCATGTCGTGGCCCTGTTCGTCACTGGCGCCATGCGCATGCATCATCTGCCGGTCATGGCGTTCCACTCCATCCCAGCGGACGTCGTGGTGAACTGACACGCCTGTCAGCGTCTGTACGAGGGTTAGGCAGAATAGCACCGGCACGTCCGACACTGTTCTTAATGTGAATCCTCAGGTATGGCTCGTCATGGCCACGAGTTACATCGAGGCTTGCCAGCCTCTTCCCTGGCGTCACAGTTTTGACCCATGCCCATACGTTTGGACCTAGAGTGGTTGGCGGCGGTATGGGTCCCCGTCAGATGAGACGGAGCCCGCGTCCTCGAGGTCGGGCAAGACAAAAACAACGTCCTAGGGGTCGGGCGAAGTAGAGCTCTCACCCAAGGGGTTGAGTCGTGCCATGTTTTTCCTCGATGGACAAAACATGGTGCATGGTGAGCTGTTAATGGGCTAGTCCGAGTGGGGCCCTGGCTTCCCATTCACGGGGGTCTGGCATGTGTTAGATGGTGACCGACTCTAGATTCTCAGTGGCCAATCCATATAGTTCTCGGGTTCGTTCGACCGGTCCCAAGGGCTCGTTGCCTTTCTTTGAGGAAAAACCATGGACTGGGAACCGACCAAGACTCAAACATGGGCCGAGATGTCCACGGCGCTCATGCGCCAGGGTACTAGCCGCTAGTGGGCCCATCCCTTTCCACCCCTCACTCTAAGGACACCCCAGAGCGGCTGTGAATCCGTCGGAGGGCTAGCCTTCGAACTCCTGGGACTGAATGGGCCATAGGAGTGTTTTCAACTCCGTATCCCACCTTACCTGTGATGGTTCTCGCGCCTGTCTACACCGACGCTGACTTGGACAACATCAAGAAGGAGGTGGCCCCTCTAGCACAGGACTTACCTGCGATGGTTCTCGTGCCTGTCTACATCGATGCCGAGTTGGACAACATCGACAAGGAGGTGGCCCCTCTGGCACAGGACTTAGCTGCAATGATTCTCGCACCTGTCTACATCGACGCCGAGCTGGACGACATCGAGAGAGTGGTGGCCCATCTGGCACAGGACTTACCTACGATGGGACTCACGCCTGTCTACACCGACGCCGAGCGGGACGACATCAAGAGGGAGGTGGCCCCTCTGGCATAGGACTTACCTATGATGGTTCTCATGCATGTCTACACTAACGTCGAGCTGGACGACATCGAGAGGGAGGTGGCCCCTCTGGCACAAGACTTACCTACCGAGATAGAGGATGAGATCATCCCCCCCAAAAAATTAGTTAGGTAGATAAGCTAGGCGGTGAAATTGTAATAAGTGGACAAGCTCCTAAATTTCGTTATGCTCAAACAGATTTTTAACTCTTCTCCCCTTTTTGTATAAAAAGGTTAATGCGTTCCAACCCTTTTCGCCATTAAGGTTGTAAAGTTCGGGGTGCGGGTGAAAAAACTCTGATCACGCTGGTGAGCAAAAACGCCGTAGCCGCTGGGGCGTAGGTTTCTTATATTCTGACCAGTTTTACTCAACGTTCGTTTCCGCAACCCTTGCTTCGAGATCTTAATGTGAGAAAGGGTTGGGCACAGCGAATGTTTATTGGATAGATATACTCTTTAATGCGTTCCGACTCTTTCCGTAGTTAAGGCTAAAAAGCTCGAGGTGCGGGCAAAAAACTTTGATCACACTGGTGAGCAAAAATGCCGTAGCCGCTGGGGTGTAGGTTACTTGTAGTCTGACCAGTTTTACTCAGCGTTCGTTTCCACAACCCTTGCTTCTAGATCTTAACGTGAGAAAGGGTTAGGCATAGGGAATGTTTACCGGATAGATATACTCTTTATTGCGTTCCAACTCTTTCTGTAGTTAAGGCTAAAAAGCTCAGGGTGCGGGCAAAAAACTCTGATCACGCTGGTGAGCAAAAATGCCATAGCCACTGGGGCATAGGTTTCTTGTAGTCCGACCAGTTTTACTCAATGTTTGTTTCCGCAACTCTTGCTTCTAGATCTTAATGTAAAAAGGGGCGGGCATAGAGAATGTCTACCGGATAGATATGCTCTTATAAGCCCCCGAGTGAGGCCCAACCCCTTGCCATTGCAGGGATTGGGTGTCACTAAAGATCAATGAGTCGACAGCGAAACTAATAAGAGAAAGCGTGCGTAAATTAAGGGTAAAAGCGACGTAGCTGTTCGATGTTCTAAGCGTTGACGAAGACTTCGCCGTCGATGATCTTGAGCTTATAGGTGCCTGGTTGGAGCACCTCTACGACGATGTATGGTCCCTCCCATGGTGAAGAGAGCTTGTGGCGATTCTTGTTGCTCTGGACAAGGTGGAGCACCAGGTCCCCGACGTTGATGGCCCGACCCCACACTCGATGGCTGTGGTACCGGCGCAATGCTTGCATGTACTTGGCCGAGTGGAGGAGGGCAACGCCGCGCGCTTCATCTAGCTGGTCCATGACATCCTCAAGGGATGCCTTGGCTCCCTGTTCGTCGTACGCCTTGACCCTCGACGCTCCATAATCGAGGTCGGTTGGGAGGATAGCCTCGGAACCATAGACCATGAAGAATGCCGTGTAGCCGGTGGCCCGGCTGGGGTCGTCCTCAGGCTCTAGAGCACTGCGGGAAGCTCTGCGACCCATCATCTGCCAAACCTATTCAACTGGTTGAAGATCCTAGTCTTGAGGCCTTATAGGACCATGCCATTCGCGTGCTCGACCTGCCCGTTCATGCGGGGGTGCGCCATGGCCGCCCAATCGACGCGGATGTGGTATTCATCGTAGAATTGGACGAACTTTGTCCTGGTGAACTACGTGACATTGTCTGTGATAATGGAGTTTGGGACTCCAAAGTGGTTGATGATGTCAAGAAAGAATAGCACGGCTTGCTCAGACATGATCGCAGAGATCGGTCTAGCCTATCCACTTTGTAAACTTGTCTACAGCGACAAGCAAGTGCGTATCGCCCCCGAGCGCCCTCTTGAGAGGTTCGACCAGATCAAGCCCCTAGACCACGAACGGCCATGTGATGGGGATCGTTTGGAGTGCTTGGGCTGGTAGGTGGGTCTGCCGAGCGTAGTATTGACACCCTTCACAGGTGTGCACAATCTATTCAGCGTCGGCTACTACGGTCAGCTAGTAGAAGCCTTGTCGAAACATGTTTCTGACCAGGGTCCTAGGTGTAGTATGGTGCCCGCAGACCCCACCGTGAATATCACTCAGCAACTGCTTCCCTTTTCTATTGGGATGCAGTGCTGCAGGATCCCGGTATGGCTTCGCCTATAGAGGTCGCCCTCATAATGACAAAGGACTTGGTGCAACGCGTGAGCCACCGAGCCTTCGTTTTGTCCATTGGCAGCGCCTCACAGATGAGGTAGTCGAGGTAAGTCGTCCTCTAGTCGGCCAGAGGGTCAGGCTCTGTTGCAAGATTATTATCAAGCTTCATGACTTTGGGGTCATATGGAGCCGCCGGCTAGTTAGCCCGCGAGCCCAGGGTAGGTGGCCCGTCACTGGTCTATTCTGGCTCCTTGTAGCGGACCAGGGGCTTGTACTAATCGCTGGCGAAGATGCCTGTAAGCATCGGCTCTTGGCCGAATGCCATTTTTGCCAGCATGTCGACCGCCTCATTGAGACGCCTCAGGATGTGATTGAGCTCGAGACCGTCGAACTTGTCCTCTAGCTGGCAGACTTCTTGGCAATACGCAACTATCTTGGCATTGTGGCAGCTTGATTCCTTCATGACTTGGTTGATGACCAGCTGGGAGTCGCCCCGGACATCAAGCCATCGGATACCCTACTCGATGGCAATGCATAGTCCATTGAGAGTGCCTCATACTCGGCCACATTGTTGGAGGAGAGGAAATGGATGCGAACCATATACCTCATGCATACCCCGAGGGGCAAAACAAAGACCAGCCCCGCACCAACGCCCTTCTTCATCAGCGATCCATCGAAGTACATCGTCTAGTACTCTTGGTCGACGACTGTCGATAGCATTTGGATCTCGGTCCACTCTGCAACAAAATCAGCCAGCACTTGAGACTTGATGGCCGTCCGAGGGGCATATGAAATGCCCTAACCCATCAGCTCGAGTGCCCACTTCACGATTCTTCCTGTGGCATCCTAGTTTCGGATGACCTCGCCAAGAGGGAAGGACGTCACAACCGTCACTGGATGTGACTCGAAGTAGTGACGCAACATCCTCTTAGTGATAAGTATGACATACAAGAGATTTTGGATTTGGGGGTAGCGGGTCTTGGAATCAGATAAGACCTCGCTAATGAAGTACACATGATGCTGCACTTTGAGGGTGTGTCCCTCCCCTTCTCGCTCTATCACCAGGACAGCGCTGACCACTTGCGTGGTGGTCGCAATGTAGAGCAGGAGCGGTTCCCCGTCGGTCGGAAGGACCAGGATCGGGGCCTTCGTTAGGAGCTACTTGACCTTGTCAAGTGCCTCCTGGGCCTCGAGCGTCCATTCAAAATGGTCGGCCTTCTTCAGAAGCTGATTGAGGGGGAGACCTAGTTCGCCGAGGCGCGAGATAAAATGGTTGAGCGCGACGAGGCACCCTATAACTCATTGTACCCCCTTTATGTTCTGAATCGGGCCCATCCTCATGATGGCCGAGATCTTCTCTGGGTTGGCTTCAATGCCGCGCTCGAAGATGATAAAACCCAGCAGCATACCCCTCGGACCCCAAAAACACATTTCTCAGGGTTGAGTTTGATGCCGTTTGATCGAAGTTTTGTGAAGGTCTGTCCTAGGTCGGCTACGACCTGGTCATCCCATTTGGACTTGACCACGATGTCGTCCACGTAGGCCTCAACGGTTCGCCCGATGAGGTCCCTGAAACACTTGAGCATACAACGCTGATACGTAGCCCCTGCATTTTTAGACCGAATGGCATTGTGACATAGCAGAACGATTTGAATGGGGTGATGAAAGATGTCATGAGCTGGTCGGACTCTTTCATCATGATTTGATGGTACCCGGAGTACGCATCAAGGAAGCAAAGGGTTTCGCACCCTGAGGTCGAGTCGACTACTTGGTCTATGCGTGGCAAAGGAAACGGATCCTTTAGACACGCTTTGTTGAGACCCATGTAGTCAACACACATTCTCCATTTCCCACTCTTTTTCGTATAAGAACGGGATTGGCTAACCACTCGGGGTGGTATACTTCCTTAATGAACCTGGCCACCAAAAGCTTTGCAATCTCCTCGCCGATGGCCCTGCATTTCTCCTCGTCGAAGCGACGCATGCACTGCTTCACCAGCTTGGATCCTGTCCTAATCTTCAAGGCATGCTCGGTGACTTCTCTCGGAATGCTTGGCATGTCCGAGGGTCTCCACGCAAAGATGTCTCTATTAGTGTGGAGGAAGTCGATGAGCGCGCTTTCCTATTTGGAGGAAAGCGTGGTGCCGATGCGCACCATTCTGCCCTCGGAGCCACTGGGGTCTATGAGGACCTCCTTGGCGCCCTCTATATACTTGAAAGACCTAGCCAACCACTTGGGGTTGGGCGCTTCTTTGATGACCTCCTCCCTGATGGCCACAAGCTCTTTGGAGGCGACAATTGCCACGACGTGTTCGTAGCACTCGACCTCACACTCGTAGACGCGCTGGAAGGAGGTGCCATGGTGATGACCCCATATGGACCTGGCATCTTCAACTTTAGATAGGTGTAGTTGGGGACGGCCATGAACTTCACGTAGCATGGATGTCCTAGGATGGCGTGGTAGGTCCTAGGGAACCTGACCACCTCGAAGATAAGGGTCTCCGTCCTATAATTGGTCAAATTCCCGAATGTGTTGGGCAGATCGATCTACCCAAGTGGCACAGCCTGCTTTCCTAGCACGATGCCATGGAAAGGCGCCCTGGTTGGCCAGATGCGCGATCGGTCGATGCCCATGGCATCGAGCGTTTCAGCGTACATGATGTTAAGGCTGCTGCCTCCATCCATCAGCACCTTGGTGAGCCGCTTCGTGCTAATGATTGGGTAAACCATGAGCAGATATCTACCCGGCTACGGAACGCTTTCCGAGTGGTCAGTCCGATTAAAGGTTATGGTAGACTCTGATCATCGGAGGAAGGAAGGCGCGGCTAGCTCGGCCGTATAGACCTCACGGCACGCAAGCTTCTGGCGGCGCCTAGAGTCATAGACCGCCGACCCTCCGAAGATCATGAGGTAGCCATCCAGCGTTGGAAATCCACCGTCCTTCCCCTTGGTGTCGTCTATGGCCGGCTTGGGCTCGTTCCTATGCTCCCCTTTGTTGGAGCCTCTGGATAAGAACCGCTTCATGAGGACGCAGTCCTTGTATAGGTGCTTAACAGGGAAAGCATGGTTTGGGCATGGACTTCAAGTAGCTTCTCAAAGTGGTCCGGGGTACCCTCGGCAGGCTTCTAACCCCCTTGTGGTCGGTAGTGGCCACGAGCGAGCCCTTGTGCCGTTGCTTGTTCTTCTTCTTGTTAGGGCGGTTGGAGGCGCCTTCGCCGGCACCCTCATCCTGATTTGCCTTGCCTTTGTGGCGGTCAAAAATTGCCTTGACTGCCTCACCGCCCGAGGCATGGCTAGTGGTGATGTCGAGGAGCTCCTTGGTGGATCGTGGGCCCTTACATCCTAGCTTGTGAACCAGGGACTCACAGGTGGTCCCAGACAGGAAAGCTCCTATGACGTCGGCGTCGGTGATGTTGGGCAGCTCGTTGCACTACCGGGAAAAGCGTCGGATGTACCCATGAAGACTTTCCCCGGACTTCTATCAGCAATTTTTGAGATCCCATGGGTCCCAGGACGCGCGTATGTGCCCTTGAAGTTTCCAATGAAGATCTCTTTTAGGTCCACCCAACTTTGGATTCGGTTGGGCGGAAGGTGTTCCAACCACGTTCACGCCGAATCAGCTAGGAACAATGGAAGGTTACGGATAATGAAACTATCACTATCCGCTCCACCGGCTTGGCAAGTAAGCCGATAATCCTCGAGCCACAGTCTGTGGTTTGTTTCCCCGGAGTATTTTAGGATGTTGATCGGCGGTCGGTACCACGGTGGGAAGATGGTGTTGAGGATGTGTCGGCCAAAGGCCTGAGGTCCTGGCAAGTCAGGGCTTGGGCTTCGATCCTTGCCGCTGTCGTAGCATCCGCCATGACAAGGGTGGTAGCCGTGGCTAGCCTCCTCCCTCTCATCGCTGCGGGCACACCTACGGGCATCTAGGGTGTTGCGCGCGTCATAGTAGAGGCCAAGACGCTCATGCACCGGGGCCGTGGCACGCGGCCTGCCGCCTTGCTACACCTGGTGGACTGACACGTCCCTATTGGGTCGCTCTGAGGGCACGCGCTCGTTGGCGTCGAGCTCGCGTCGTTGGGATAGCGAGCTTTCGGCCTACTGCGCCACCACACGCTCGAGTGGCATGCGAATCTCATGATGGGCTTGATGATCCTCTGGTGTCGCGGGCTCCGGAAGCCCCCGGAGCAAGGCCAGCGTGGCAGCGATGTTCTGGCTTGCTCGGGTGAAGTGTGGGAGGGCTTCGTTGTCCTCGATGATCCTTCGGTTCAAGTCATGGGCCGCGGTGCGTGCACGCCCACCGTCTCCATGGCGCTCGAGCTCCGCGCATTCCTGCTCGAGCTAGAGTCATGCTTCTTTGAGCTCTTGGTGCCGCGCCCTTAGTTGCTCTTCCCGCAGGTGTGTTGGGGCCCCTACATCCCCCTCGACCTCGTCATTGAAGTCATCTGTTGGGGTAGCTCCTCCCTCGTGGATGCTTTCAATGAATCCCTCAGGGGTACGTGCCATGAAACATTCTCTCGAAGGGTGATAGCTCCCCCTATTGGAGTCAGAGTTAGAGGGCGACTTTGATTCAACCTTGAAAAGGTCATAGAAACATTCAGCGACGTATTCGGTCCTCCCCACAAACTCGTCATTCGTTGGGGATGGCGACGTGCGTTGCGCCACAAGATGGCCAACGGTCTCTGCGGTGTTGCGCAGACCGAACGGGAGCGCTATCAGGGCGCTCTGGATGAGGTATTCCATGGAGAGCGGCTCTCCTCTGGCAAGCAACGTCATGACGTTGGCGAACGAGAAGGTGAGGCGGCCTAGGTCTTCCCGGGATGGTCAGGGTCCTAGGAAAGCGCCAAGCTGGTGCTCTAGCCTCCCGTAATTGAAGTCGAGGAGCTCGTAGCTCCCGAGGGCGTGGGCCTCTAGTGCGTGAAGCTGTAACTCCTCAAGCGCCTCGGCGATCGCATTGAGGTCGGCGGAGTGGAGAGGTCGGACGGCGGTGGGAGCCTGTGCCAACTCTCCCTCCGTTGTAATGATGAAGTCCAGGTTCCCAAAGCGCACGTGCGTGCCTGGGACCTAGCTAACGCCGTGACTAGCCATCCGAGGCCTGATGTGGATGTCGAGATGCGCAAAAAGCCCCTACCTGGCATGCCAACTATCAGTATTTTCGGACCACCGATGAGTAAATTTGTATTTGCGCGTCTGGCTCCGATGGTGTGCTCGGAGGATACAAGGGTTTATACTGGTTAGGGTGGAATGTCCCTGTGTCTAGTTCACTGCTGCTCGTGTTACCAGCACTTGGTTTGCAGTAGGGGTTACAACCAGACGAGAGAGGGAGAGGATCCCAAGTCTCTGGTGAAAGGAGTGAACGGATGCTGAGAGCTCTATTGCCGCTCAGCCGTGTGGTCATGTCGTGCTCTTGTGTCAAGATCTCTCCCGTGTCGAGATCTCCCTCTCCTTCATGGGGCGTCCTGCTTTCCCTTTTATAGGCGAAGGGAAAGCATGGGTTACAGGGGAGGAAAAGGAGAAGAACGAGAGAGAGAAGGCTTCCAGGGTCGCCGGGTCCTTCTTCTCCTTCATGCGGGGCCCATCGATCCTGTAGATGTCAACAGGGACAGCTTCATGTCGTGGCCCTGTTCGTCACTGGCACCATGCGCATGCGTCATCTGCCAGTCATGGCGTTCCACTCCGTCCCAGCGGACGTCGTGGTGAACTAACGTGTCTGTCTGCGTCCGTATGAGGGTTAGGCAGAACAACACCGGCACGTTCAACACTGTTCTTGATGTGAATCCCCAGGTATGGCCCGTCATGGCCACGGGTTATATCGAGGCGTGCCAGCCTCTTCCCTGGCGTCAGAGTTTTGACCCAAGCCCATACACTTGGACCTGGAGTGGTTGACGGCGATATGGGTCCCCGTCGGACGAGACGGAGCCCGCGTCCTCGAGGTCGGGCGAGACGAAAACCACGTTCTTGGGGTCGGGTGAGGCGGAGTCTGCACCCAAGGGGTCGGGCGAGGCGGAGCTCGTGGCCTCGAAGTCGGGCGAGACGAGCCCGCGGCCTTGGGGTCGGGCGAGAAGGAGCCTGCAGCCTTGCGGTCGGGCGAGACGGAGCCCGCGGCCTCGAGGTCGAACGAGATGGAGTCCGCGGCCTTGGGGTTGGGCGAGACCTTTCAATACGTCTCGAGCATTCCGGGAAAGTCAGCGTGGATGCTAACTTCCTTGCTTTGGGTATTCCTAATATCGATACCCAACAACTAGCGGTGTACAGGTATGTTTACACTGTCTATTCACAACAATGGTACCACACATTTGTTTCTACTAGCATATGTGCTCTCTGTGAACCACTAGTGAAAAACCATTACGTGAACAAAAACCATTTCTATACAAGTGATATTTTCATGGTATGGAAGGTTATCCATTTAAAATACAAGATATGAGTTTAGTACTCCCTCTCGTGTAAACTACAAAGGACTTCAGTTTGTTTTATGCCAAACTATATTAAGTTTACAAAGAAGAGTAGTATTAATATGTACCGTATCAAGATATAAATTATAAAAGTATGTTTCATACTCTATCAGATGGTGCTATTTGATCTTGTAAATATTATTTTATTTTTTTATAAACAAATTTAGGACGACATCAGATCCCTTATATTTTAGGTTTGAATGAAGTAGCTTCTCGAGACTAGCTTATGTTGATGAATACCAAACAAATGGATCCCTCTTTTTTTTTTTTTTTTTTTTTTTTTTTTTTTTTTTTTTTGCTATTTGGAGACTAAAACCTTTGGCAAGGTCTAGAAAATGTTCCAGGTCCGGCTCAACAGGGTTGGAACCTAGGTCTTATTTGGCTACTGCACTCGTATATATCTACCTTATTTACATATATTGGGAAGAAAATTAACTAATCACTATGATATATATATATACTGATTGAGGTAGATAGTATGTATCGAAACAAGATCCCACCGGTTGGTTCCTTTGTGTGTAACTGTACCGGTTCAGTGCGTCTCGCCGCTAACTACTCTGAGCCTAGCGTCACTGCACGCGTGTATCACGCGTTTCATTATAGGTGTGATTGGTTGTTTCGGTGAGGGAGAGCCGGGATGGAAAGCCGGTTCAGGATGGTGAGATGCATGTTCAAACTGTGCATTCAGTTGTGTTTGATTGTCTTTGTTGTTGGTGAGATGAGATCTTGTTTGGTTACATGCATGGATGAGAGTTTTGAGGGTATGACACATGGGTCCTGCGCCATGTCTGAATCAAGCCATCCTGTATGTAGAGGGAAGTGGAATTTGAGAAGACGAAGTCGTGCGGGATGGAGGAGGGCAGACGAATGAAAAGATACTGGCGAAAGGTACGAGAAGAGCAACCAAATACGCCACATGAATGAGATCAGACATATAACGGTGCGGGGACGGACCGATTCGGCCAGCCAATCATGCCCTATGTGTCCTTCTATATGCACTGTACCCGGACAGTGTTAGCTGGATCTGCAGGGGACACGCCGAAAGTAGCATTGGGCCTTTTTGTACCACGGTGCATTATTTGGCTCGCTAGTCTTCCCGGTGGGGTCTATCCAGCCTTGCTACGTACAAGCCCTGCCTGTCTGGGCCATGCGGGTTGTTCGGCCCCAATAGAACCGTAGAGGCCCATCGTGCAGCTATATATCTCCGTCCCAAACATATACGTTATATATGCTTCCTTTCTCTCTAGAGAGCCATCACAATGCATGGGGCCTTGTTTAAATTGAGGTTAGGAATTAGTATTTGGCACTATAACATTTTCGTTTATATTTGACAATTATTGTCCAATCATGGCCTAACTAGGCTCAAAAGATTCGTCTCGTAATTTACAATCAAACTGTGTAATTAGTTATTTTTTTTATCTACATTTAATACTCCATGCATGTGTCCAAAGATTTAATGTGATGGAGAGAGTGTGAAAAAACTTGCAATCTAAACAAGGCCTGGATATAGATCGGGCACACATTATTGGTTTTCCTAAAAAAAAGAAGCAAGCGAACCTGTTTTTGTTTATAAACTAGAAAATATGTCCATGCATTGTGATGGCTCTCTAATTCAACACAATGTCACTAATGACTTCTTCTGACAATAGCAAATGGCTTTAGTGAACCATCTCTAAAAAATAATTGCAGGGTAGGGTTCAGGCTCTAGGTGGGATGGTCTAGGGCCGACTGGTCTGTCGTTTAAGGACGGAGCCATCCTTCCGGCGCACATAATGCCCATCGGGGTGTGCTACATGACAAAACGAATGGACAAATGTGCAAATATATGATGAACTTTTAGTGCCCAAGCAAAATCGCGTCACAGAAAAACGTATATGTATGAAGAATTTTTATGTTTTGTCATGGATCATTGGTGATGGACCCCTGCACTCTTAGTTATTGTCATTGCAAAACACAGATATCGCCACAGATCCCACGCGTTTCTCGCTTTACGCATCTGTGACACTCTGTGAAGAGCTGTACCGAACACGACTTCGTTATTAAGGCCATGTTTAGTTTCCCCTAATTCCAAACTTTGACACTATGCAAAAAGAAGATTCCTCGTCACATCAAACTTACGGCACATGCATGGAGTACTAAATGTTGATGAAATCAAAAACTAATTGCATAGTTTGGTTGTACTTTGCGAGACAAACGTTTTAAGTCTAATTAATCAATAATTAGACAATTATTACCAAATAAAAACAAAACATCACTGCAGCAACAGTGTTGCTACAGTGTTTCGGGCGGCGCCAATTCGGCTCAACTAAACATGGCCTAAACCAATTATTCATCTGTAACGCGCTGTTTTAGAACTATAACGAATGCTACTTCGTCATAAGTCTCCAGACATCCCCTTGTCTATGTTATCTATTACTATGGGTCGATGCCATCAGCCATGTATATATGGGATATTTAGCCGTGGGGCACTACAAACAAATTTCAAATCAAATCAACGCTTGCTTCCAAAAATGAAAGGCTATTTTGTCACACAAAAATTGAAAACTGGACCGTCCCATATGAACAAATGCAAAGATTACTGCACTTGAAGACTTGGCAAGCCACCCAAATAAAATATCCCGCGTGTTGACATTTACAGTGATTTTGTATGAACATTCCGTAATCTTATTATAGGATGATATCATTTTCATAAATGTGCCATAATATTGTATTGTATATTTTGGCTACTAAAGAAATCGAATCAAAAAAGTTTGAACTACAAAATTTTAAATCTTGTTAAGCACCACAAAAATTGATATACAACGTGTCTCCATCCGAGATTGTTTGCAAATTTCAAAACATTGAATCGCTAAATATGTGATTTTAAAAAAAATATATATATATGAGACTCTAAACAACATCAAATAGACAAACTTATAGATTAGGTTGGCCTCAACAACTTTGATATTAACCATGTGAAAATTTAACGTAATTTGGAATTTTGAAATTTTGAATTTCAAAATCTAAGAACATAAAACACATGTTTAGGACTCTAAACAACTTCAAATATAAATCTTTTCAACAACAAAAGTTGTAGACAGTAGTGAAAACTTCAACTTTGGTATATCATGTCAATATATAAGCTTGTTAAAAATATAAAATTTAAATTTCAAAATTCGTGAACTTTAAAACAATATTTTGGGACTCTAAATAGTTTCAACTCAAAATCTTCTCAGCAACAAGTTGTAGATTACATGGAGAGCTACAATTTTGATATAAAATTTGTGTTCATTTGCCTATTGGAAATTGTGTGCAGTCACTACACGACAACCTTAAAATAGCGACTGCTTTGGAGTTGCTAAAAGGCCTGTACAATGACGGACAGTCAGTTGCTAAATCTTATAGCGACGGACCCCTGCGGTTGCTACTAAAGACTTCTAAAAGCTCCAGTTTGGTTTTGGTGAATTGATGAAACCCTAAGTGCTAACCTAGTTTATCAAAGTGATCATGAGATAGGTAGCACTATTACAATTGGTGGAGCAATGATGAAGATCATGATGATGGTGTGACCATGGTGATAATCAAGTGCATGGACTTGGAAAAGAAGAAAGAGAAAAACAAAAGGTTCAAGGCAAATGTGAAATTTGATAGGAGCTTTTTGGTTTGGTGATCAAGACACTTAGTGAGTGTGATCACATTTAGGATCGATAGCCGTACTATTAAGAGGGCTGAAACTTGTATCGAAATGTGGTTATCAAAGTGCCACTAGATGTTCTAACTCAATGCATATGCATTTAGATCGAGTGAAGTGCTAATAACCTTGAAAATATTTGTGAAAATATGCTAACACACGTGCACAAGGTGATACACTTGGTGGTTAGCACATTTGAGCAAGGATGGAGAAGTTGGTGAAGTGAAGGAGGTGATTTTCACTGTTTTACTGTGACCGGACGCTGGTCACGAAGTGATCGGACGCTGGGTTGTGACTCTAGTCAGTAGAAGCCGAGGCAGCGTAACCTAGGGTATTGCACCGGACGCTGAGCTGGGTTCGGTCGAGGTACACCAGACGCGTCCGATCGAGAAAATCACTACACCACAACACTAATATAGCGCCACATGTGTGTCGTTATAGATATACTAATACCATTGAACTGTTGGTCGGTATAGCTGGCCCACGAAGTAAGTGTCGGTAAATATATTTTTGGCGATAAACAATCAGTCGGTATAGATATTTACTTATAGAGTCGAACCTTGGGTCGGGATAGATTAGTAAAGAAGACGAACCATGTGTCGGTATAGGGGCGTGCCTCTGGCGGGCTCTTGAAATAAAAAAGAACCGTAGGCTGGAAACTGAAAACCATACTAGGCCCGTTCGCGGCAAATTGTTAGGCCCAAATACTGCCTTCTCCAAACCCTAACTTTTTCATCTCCTCTCCTCTCCAGCTCCCCAGCTCCTGCCGCCTCCCATTCGCAAAGGGGGAAAACTCCCGTTGCGCCTCGCCTACTCCCGCGGCCACCAGAACCTCCGCCGCCGCCATACTCCGCCACCGCCACCAAGCTCCGCCGCAGCAGCCCAACTCTCTCCCGTGCTCTTGGTGTCCCGCCCTCTGCCCCTCCCAGATCCCGCTCCCCTGCAGCTAGCGGCGCATCGTGGCTGCAGTGCGCTGCTTTGCAGCCGGCGGCGCCGCCCAGTGGTTTGTGCAGCAGTCGGCGCTCCGTGGGTAAGTCCTTCTCCTAATACCGGTTCCCGTCCTCCTCCCCCTCTCCCACACCTGACACTGTCCCACCGCATCTACTCCCCTGGATGTGTATTCCCCATCTCCGATGAGGTAACTGCGGGTGCTAGGGTTTGGCTCGAGATGGGGAAGGCGAAGAGCGAGGGCAGCAAGTTCATGTGGTGAATAATATTATCTCCAAGAAAACCATAACAGGGAAGACAACCATCTCCAGCTTCCAGTCCGCTCCTCTATGGATTGGTTCTTGCTACTGGAAGTTCTAATTTTTGTGTATGATATTGGTAGGATGATGCGTCGGAACCAAAAAAAAAGAGACGCAGGACAAGGAGAAGCTCGGCTGGAATATGTGACTGCTTGTTTGTGCTCAGATTTTGAGGGCTTGGTTTGGTTTCATGTGCTTGTTTGGATTGCTGATGTCGTTTTGCTTCTGTGATTTGCAGGCTGCAGATTTTTTCGGCTTTGTTCTTCAGCTACAACACTGCAGGGTGCCATATTGGGTGAATGTGGACACCAACCTCATCAACTTCTCCATACAAAATAAGGTTGGTCGTTGAATTGTATGCTGCTATGTTATTTTCACTGGTTAATTCCGTGAGACCAAGCTTATTTCCAATTGCACAATAATTTAGTTATTATTTTCACTGCATACTTGCATGTCGATTGCCTTACTCCATTAGTTAAGAATTGAAGATACTGAGTTATTTGCATTGGGATTAAATTGAATGTTGACACATTATAGCTTATCTGTATGTTACCTTGCCACAAGAAAGGTTGTGGCACAAATCCACTTTGTTATAACATCTACAGTTCTCTAGATTCATATCTCTACATATGGATAAACGCTAACGTGGAGCTACTGATTCTTACAAGATACTGAACTCCATAGTCCAAACCTCTGCTTAGGCACTCAATACAAAATAAGTGTCAGCTCATTATGATATATTTGGCTCATCAATTCTGAATGACACTTTTCTGTGATATCGAGTTCAAGTTTGGATTACTGATTTTTTTCCTCTCCTATCTTGCAGTTTGTTACCAAGGAGAACCAAGAGTTGAGTTCCATTTTCATCGAGGTTTACTCCTATACGGTCTGCATTTCATTACTGACATTGAGTTCCTATACTGTTTGCATTTCATAACTATCATTTTTTTGGAAGTGAAGAACTGACAAGTATGCAGCAGCAAAATTCAATACTGTTGTTTTACTGTGATCTCCTTAGACTATTTCAGAAAGATAAGCATAAATCATTGACTCAAAGATCTGAAACTTGCCCTTGTACTAACAAAAAATGAAGCCCTTGTAGTGGTCATTTAAAGAAACATGTTGAATGTGACACCAAAATTTGACTCAAAGATCCTGCTGCATTCTCATCAACTCTGAACACCTCTGTCCCTGTAGTTTCTAATCCTGCTTATTGTCAAGGTGGTGTAACTGTTTGCCATAAACGTTACCTGTGTCCCAGCCCTGTCTCGAAGGCTGACTCCCCCTTGCTGTTCTCCTCTTTCACCCACTGAACTAAGTTAATAACCCTGAATCATCGGAATAAGGAAAAAGGGAACCCATGCCAGCAACTGTGAATCCCTGAAAAGTTTCCTGCTTGTTTTTGTACGCGATATAAAGCCATGAAGAGTACAGCTATTGCATATAAAAGCAATGTAATAAATTACATTATTTACATATATCGGTGATGCCTGCTTTTGTTAAGTTTTAGACGTCTTTCCGGCTTGCAAGGTTGTATGGTAGTTTTGCTTACCGCAAAAAATAGCAGCTAGTGCAAGCCTATTTTAATCAGCATGAGAATGATGTTATGTTTCTTTCTTTAATCTGAGATTAATTGTTTCATAAATGAGAAATAGTTCTTGCATATATTCTTCAAAACCATGACACGGTGGTGTTGGTCCAATGAGTTCTCCCTGTCCACAGATTGAAAAAAAACCAGTGTTTTTCACTAACACTTCTTTTTAAGTGTCCTCGACATGTATTTGATTGATTAAAAATAGCAATTTGACCACATCACCACAGGCCTGTACTTGTTACAACTGTTAGATAATGAACAGTGGAGTTGTGTTCTCAGTTACTGGACTTGTCTTTTTTTATACTGGTTATGGTCACAAACTTACATACTCTTCTGACCTTACTAATATGTGCTATGTTGGTCTTACAGCAGGGGAGGAGAGGTGTGCACCCAAAACTCATTGAAGCGACTGGAACTGGGGTTAGTGTACACATCTTTGAGATGTTAAGTTGCTTGTTCAATTGCATATGTGCATATAAGTATATGTGGTGCATGGGCAGCTTTGTGTTGCATTTCAGATAATACATGAGCTGAAAATAAGGCAGCACACACTAGTAGTTGGAGTTGAAAATATGTTTTGATTTTTCAGATGGAAGGCGCTAGATGTAACGTGATTATTGTGTCAACAAGCAGATCAAACATTTTGTGAGATGGAGATGAAACATCGATGGATGCTAGTTGCTTTGGATGATATAGCATTTTGCAAACTACTTGGGGATGGATGCTAGTTGCTTTGAATGATGTAACATTTTGTAAAGAACTCCTTGGGCATGTTAGCTGTGAGGTGTGCAAACCAGACTTGTGTGTTGTGAAGAACATTGTACCCAGCATGACTGTTACATGTACCAATTGGCATGAATGAAATCTAAGCTATGTCATTGTGACTCGATTTTGTGTCTCATGTTGAATGTGACCTTGTATGTTTCATGTCTAAAAGAATACTATAATTTGGTTAATGTGAGATTAATAATGTATTTATGTGTCATGTGATCTATGCGTTGGATTGTTGGTTGGTATAAATCCCATTAGCCATGAACTGTTGGACGGTAAAACTACTATATGTCATCAGCCTGTTGGTCGGTATTGCTTCAGTATTTTGTCAAACTATCGGTCGCTATAACCCTATCCCGACGCCACTTTCAGCGGCAGCAGTTAAGTGTCGGCATAGATCTATACTGACCGATGGTGCGTCATTGTATCCACCTATAGCGACCAACGATACGTCGCCATTCTGGGGCTGTGGTGTAGTGAATGCAGCTCTGGATGCTCTCTCGAAGTGACCGGACTCCACGTTATTGGAGCGTCCAGTCATTCCATCGGTGCGTCTGGTCAGCTTGCCTGCGCGTCCGGTCGTGACTTTGGCATTGCACTGAGTTACTTGACTGTTGAGATCGTGCGGATGTCGTTGAACACAGGGGACACGTGGACGACGATCAGTGACCGGATGCTAGGGTTGGTGCATTCGGTCGATCTGACCGACGCGTCTGGTCGCTCCGAGTTGGACTGCAGTGAAAGCCCAATGGCTCTATTTCGTGGGGGGCTTCTATTTAAGCCCCATCGCCGGCTCAAGCTCACTCTCTTGGCCATTTGCATTGACATAGCAACCTTCTGAGATTAGCCAAAGCCCTCCCACTCATCCCATCATAGATTGATCATCTTTGTGAGATTGGGAGTGAATCCAAGTGCATTGCTTGAGTCATTGCATCTAGAGGCACTTGGTATTCGTGTGTCACTGTGGATTTCACTTGTTACTCTTGATGATTGCTGCCACCTAGATGGCTTGGTGCAGCAAGGATCATCGAGCGGAGGAAGGTGCTTGTCTCCGGCTCCGACTGTGGTGATTGTGAGGGGTTCTTGACCTTTCCGAGGCGGAGAGCCAAAATGTACTCTAGTGGATTGCTCGTGGCTTATGTGATTCTCATCTTGTGTTGGTTGTGTGACACCCTATTGAGGGTTTGGCCTGTGATGCCAATTAGCGCATGAACCTCCAAGTGAGTGTATCGCCACAACGAGGAGTTGCTTGCTGGCAAGCAAGTGAACCTCGGTGAAAAATCATTGTGTCACCTCTTATCATCGGGACTCTATTGTAATTGATTGGCTTCATCTTGTGATTGGCACACCTCTCTACATGGCGGTATAAACATCTCAACCACTTGTGTATTTACATTCATAGTGTAGCTAAGCTCTTTAGTGTAATTAGTTTTGAGAAGTAGCTTGTGTCGTATCTAGTGGTTAGTGGGTCTCTTTAGTTTGTCATTGAGAGCTCACTTAGTGTAGTGACATAGCCTTTGTGTGCCTAGAGATCATAGAGACTAGAATTGTGGTAGGTGCCTTGCATTTTAGTAGGCTACCGCAATATTTGTTTCGCCTCATAATTGTCTAACCATTTTGTTTAGTGTTGTTGTAAAAAAATTTATAGGCTATTCACGCCCCTCTAGCCATTACGACCTTTCAGCGTCGCTATAAGTAAATAGCAACGGACATGATCTTTAGTGGCCGACGGTCAAACGGTGCTACTTATAGCGACCAATAGCTCGTTACAACTTTTAGCGACCAACAGTTCAACAGTATAAAGACATTTTAGCAACTAACAATCCATCGAGCTCAATTAAACAAGTTAAAAAAATAAAACCTTGTATATCTAAAACTCGTATACATTGGATTAAACATTCAAGACCAATGCAAATTATGTACACAGATTTTTAGGACTACATACACAAATGATCACATTAACCATACTCATTCAATTATCAAACTCGAGTACATATTTAATCATGTCACTTAACATAAAGTTATCCTTGTCTCAATATATATATATATATATATATATATATATATATATATATATATATATATATATATATATATATATATATATATAAAACACGTGTTGTCCCTGGATACGATTAAACATTTGGTTAAAGCTCAAAATACACAACCATCTTTACTTTAGTTGGTTTCATGTCCACAACTTTGCTACAAGCTTGCTGCTAACACCTTGAGAAGATTCCATCTGACAATATTCTGCAACACCTTGAGAAGATCGCCTCTGAGAAGATCTAGGAACACCATGAGAAGATCTTGATTGCCTGCTACAAACCTTTAGGTGTCACAAATATCATTAGTTAGAAACTCTAGTTATTCACCACAGATCAAAACAGAGAACAAAAATCAAGTGTAGAGCATTATTCGCTTATAAAATATATAGCCTAAAGTAGATGATGCACTTATGCATTATTCGCTTGTAATTCTAGTTCTTGGTGAAGGATGACCAACTTTCAAGTTGGTCCACTAATGCACATGACTAGTCCACAGCTTCATCTGCATATGTACACGAAACAGAAGATCAAATTATTATACCAAAACCAGTCCATTTTCAGTCAACAGAGGAAATTAATGTGTATAAATAAAGTGAATCTTCAATAATAAAATCAGTTGTTTCTTGTCATTTCAGTCAACAGAGAGGCCACAAAGTGCAGTTAAATGTCTTATCATGAATATAACACACTGGAATAGCTAGTCTTAACGGTCGTGATATGGTCATGTGCATCAAGCTAAACCATCAGAACAGTTGTTCTGACACACAAACTACATCATGTCCATGGTATATAATTAGAAACCCAGGTACATGTAAGCTCTATACACATCACAACTACAACAGACTAGAAACTGAAAGTACTCAGAAAGCAATGGCAGAAAATAAATATAATTCAGGGTACTATAATTCCTTACTCTAGCAGCCAACTGATGTGCATTGAACAAAAAACTGATGTGCAAGCAGCGCACAATAACTAGAATAGGAAGGATCCACTTATTCCAAATAAATGAGAGTAGGCATGGCAGTCACCTTACTTGAACACATTACAATTTTTTAGTAAGAAAATCAGATATGTAAACGTTGTTGTATATTCTCCATGAGTTTCAAAGAAATTAATCAAAGCTACAGACTTGCTCATAAATTTTGAAAGGCAAGCATTGATCTTTTTACTGTAGTATGAAAATGGCATGGCTCATAAATTGAATGCACACATTGACTTGCTCTTAATGATAATGCAAACCTGTAGCTGAACCAAGTAAATATTGATGCTACTAGCAGGCTGACAGAAACACTAGCAAGAGAATATAGCTAAATGTCCAAACAAGATTAGAAACCAAGTAATGATTAATGACAAGGACTAAACCAAGTAAAGATTAGAAACACTAGTGTGCTCTATCTGTTGCCTATAGATTGTTGACTACAAAAATAATATAATATTATTACACCTAGTAGGCACTTAAAATAGAGAAGACAAAACAGCATGAACATCAAACATGTACAGGTCAACTAAGAGCAAAAATGAAGTGCACAGAGTTATCTTACATGTCACTTTCATCTTACTTAAGCGTAACAGGGTATCTCTGTTTTTTTATCAACAATGGCATACAAAAAAATAAGGACCAACATCAAGGCAGGTGCTATCTCTGCATACCATGATCTAACTTGAATGATGATAGTGCATACTTAGAGAACTGTACAATAGAAATCAGTTTTGTAACTCAGGTCTTGATTTGCAGTGTTGCACAAAGTAAAAAAGGTGGAATTAGAAAGAAGCATACTCCTAAGACACTAAAGCCTATATGTTACTTCATACAATGTTGCCTAAGCTATGTGTGTGTAGGAGAATATAAGAGCTTCAGAAAATATAAAAAGCATCCAACATTTAACATCGGGCAACTCTCTCTATATTGCTTCCAGGAATTATAAACCTGATTAGGGTGAATATAGCACTAGTAACTTCAGTACATTGATCCAGATGTATAGGATATGTCACCAGTTAAGCAACCACTATAGGTTCCTGGAAAACTAATTAGGACACCAACAAATATATGTCATAATAATATTTATAATACAGGGAGTCGTGTAAAAAAAACTGACGTAATGCTTGAGTACATATGTGCATTGGGCAAAACCAGTTAAGTGAAACACCTAAAGCACAAGCACTAGCAGGTAGCAGCCATCACAGGTACCTGCAGCCCTGCACACATCAACCAAGAGGTTATGAACTGCTGGGAAAGGTGTCAGCAGTAAGTGTAAAATCGTAAGAAAACTTGCTTATATAGTCCAATAAATTAATACAAACCTACTTGTAAAATTCAGAAGCAGGATGCACACTGCCGAAAGTGTCAAGATCATCTAGAAGCTTATATGGATAAATAAATGAAACTATTGTTTATGCTAACTCTGAACTTTATGTTTGAATAGGAATATGTATCCTCACCGTGCAAAAAGAAGTGTAAAATTGGAGCTAGTCCGTAAGCTTGCAAAAGTCAGAAACCATTAGCAAGGTCCTCCACTCACTGTTGGATGAAAAATTCTCTCTTAAGCGAATGCTAAATTGCTAGCTACATATACTTAAAGTTAAAGAAGGTGCAATGAATTTATGGGCCTGAACTGGCATTTCATCAAACATCTAGAGTTCATGCACTGGAAGGACAAAGAAGCAAGCACAGGAAAATAACCTTGTGCGTCGCATGGTCCGCGAACACGACGGCGGCGGCAAGAACGCGGTAGTGGACGGTGAAGGTGGCCACAACCGTCTCGGCCTCATCCTCCTGCGCCACCGCTTCCTGGGCCCGCATCGTCGCCACCAATGCTGCCGCCACCACAGTCGCCTCTCCGGCCTACAATGCCGCCGCAGCCGCCTGGGACCGGTGCCTCCCACACTGATCTGCGCCGCTGCCTCCCTGGTCCGCCGCCTCCTGCAGCCGCCGAGTAGATCCTTCACCGGATTTGCGCCGCTGCCTCCTGAGCCTGCCAGCCGTTTCGTCAAGGAGCTGCCGGTGGTGCGAGGGAGGGCCGGGCGGTGCGAGTATCGAGGAAGCCCGGGGCAGTGGAGGCGTGGGTGGCGTGAGGGAGGCGGGCGGCCAGCCGGCCAGTCGAGTTGCGGCACGAGGGAGGCGGGTGGGCGGCGCTAGGGGGAGGCGTGCGTGTGGATAAGGTGTGTGTGTTAACTGTGTAGTGACTTTGGGTTTACATGTGAGTTTTGGGCCAAAATATTATACGAGCGGGCCGAAAACATCACGTCAGTGGATAGTTGTATTTAGCGACCGACGGTTCGACTCAGTGCTATATAGCGACCGACGATTCAACGCAAAAGCAAAATATTTGTAGCGACGGACCATCCATCGTAGCATTCGAAATTAGCGACTGAGGGTCCGAGAAAAATCTTTAGCAACTTACCGTTCAACGGTAATTGTTAATTTTTAGCAACAGACGTTAGATGGTATTTTGGACTGTGGTGTATTGAGTTTCTCAACCAGCACATGTCTTCGATAATGTTCTGCGACAGGGATTGCTTGGAGCCCATGTTGGATTTCCTGCATGCCACCGGCACAAGGGGCATGTGAGATTTTCTCTAGACATGGAACTTTTTGGACAAAAGTTGGTCTGATGTTATGTATGGTCTTGAACTATTGATACTGAAGCTATACATGTGTACTTACCTTTATATTTTCGTCCCACCGACGAAACTGTACTTACCTATGTATTTTCATGCCCATGGATGTCCCTTGGACGAAGCTGAACTTCCTTACTTCGTCCAAGGGTAAAATCGTCATTTTCATTCTGCACTTAACACCATTAGTGGCCAAATCCGACGAAAGGGTCATGTAACGAAGAAAAGTTAGATTTAAGGCCAAATAGCTAATTTCAAATCTAAAAAGGTCAAGAAAGAAAGCCAAACCTTTCTAGGGCCAAGGAATGAATTTTCTCTACTCAAGATAGTTCAGCAATCTCAAACTGAACAAGGAAGAGAGAGACCTGACCCTGGCAGTTTCTTGAACTCTGTAATTCATAGAATTTAATCAGCACTGCTTTTTCTTTTCCTCATTCTACTCGAGCGCGTTCGCCATAGCTGTAGTTGGTCAGGATCATATCAGGCGTGCAGCGTGCAGGTGCAGGTGCAGAGTGTCGGCGCGACGTCCATCGATCGCCGTCGCTATGTATGGTGTATCCCACGCCTTGGGCTTTGCATTGTATGTACAATACTTAACTCTCCCATTGAAGGCTTTTAGGCCCAAAAAGGACGTGCGTTAGCCTGTCTAGCTGTGTTGTTCGTCTTCCCAGCAACGTTCGACAGGCACTGCTGCTAGTTGCACGGCTTCGAGACTCCGATCGGTCAGTTTGCCAAAGCGGGTCTCATCGGAGGTATGGTCTGTCAGTTCACTACAGGGAAGGCGTATTCAATTAAAATGGGAAGATAAGAGCTTAGTACTCCCTCCGTCGTATAACATTGAGGTAGTGTTTATTTCCCAAAATTTTTCAAGATTCTCCGTCACATCGAATCTTTGGACGCATGAATGAAGCATTAAGCATTAAATATAAATAAAAAATAAAACTAATTACACAGTTTAGACAAAATTCACGAGACAAATCTTTTAAGCCTAATTAGACTATGATTGGACACTAATTATCAAATAACAACAAAAGTGCTACAATACCATTTCGTCAACTAAACAAGCCCTGAGTCTGTTCTATAGGGAAGAGTAATAGCGTCTACCATACCAAAACGTAAATATAAATTGTAGAAATATATTTCGTACTCTACCCAATGGTGCTATTTCATCCTGTAAATACTCCCTCCATCCTAAATTAGAAAATGTTTACATGACAAAACCTGTGTATTTCGAAAAGCCAAAATGTTTTATAATTTAGAATGGAGGAAGTGTTATTTCTTGTAAACCAATTTAGGACAAACTCAGATCCCTTATGTATCAAGATGAATGAAGTAGCATCTCGATAGCAGCTTAAGCTGTGGAATATATAACAAATTTGCCACCCCTCCCCTTTGATTTTGTTGCTAGAGCAACTCGAAAAGATGAGCTATTTGTGTCATGAAAATCAAATTTTGGATATTTTTTAAACAAACAAGGCTCCAACGGCTTTTCTATCCAGCGGTTACAAATTAACCAGTTGTTTACCCTGGACTCTCATTAAATGTTTTGGTTTTTCAAAATACATTATTTTTATTATGTTTCTAGATATAGTGTATATCTAAGTGCATAGCAAAACCTATACGTAGTATTTAGAAAAAGCCAAGATGTTTTATAATTTAGAACGGAGAAAGTATTACTTTTTTTCTGAGGACAAACTCAGATCCATTGTATTTCAACATGAATGAAGTAGCGTCTGAAGAGTAGCTTAAGCCATCAAATATATAACAAATTTGCTGCCCCTCCCCTTTGATTTTCTTGCTAGAACAACTCGAAGAGATGAGCTATTTGTATCATGAAAATCAAATTTGGATATTTATGGAACAAACAAGGCTCCAACAGCTTTTCTATCCAGCGGTTAAAAATTAACAAGTTTTCTAGTCTGGACTCTCGTTAAATGTTTTGTTTTTTCAAAATACATTTTTTATTATGTTTCTACACATAGTGTACATCTAAGTGCATAGCAAACCCTATATATATTTAGAAAAAGCCAAAATATTTTATAATTTAGAACGGAGAAAGTATTATTTTTTCTAGACAGATTTAGGACAAACTCAGGTCCCTTTAGGGATAAAAATAGATCGGATCGGTGCGGATAATGCCTCCCCTTTATCCTAATCTGTTTTTCTTTATCGGATTCGGTGCGGAGCGGATAATACACGAATGTGGATGAGGATGCGGAATTTTTCTGATGTCGGAATGAATTGGTATGGATATGGAGCAGAATTGGATCAGAGACGGATTTAAATAGTAGAGTAATATGTGCATACATAGGGAATTATATGTTTGTCAAGTATTGATTTAGTAAAAACCCAAGAACAAGTAATAGATAATAATCTTGCATTGCATTCCACGTTGTGATTATCACACTGACACAACTAACAGGAACATGGTATCTTCACTCAAAAACGATAAGCTATATTAGCCAATAAGTAATATCATCTAGAAAATTCTTAATTAAAAAATTAGAACATCAGACAATCGCGTCACAAAACAAGAGTTCTCCACGAGCAAGTTTTTTTAAAAAAAATCCTGAACTCCTCTTTTAGGAAGAGAAACGTTCGGATATCTTATTTTAAACATCGGATAATCCGCATAGAATTTGCGGATAATCCCATATCCGCTGGATTCTATCTATTCCATATCCTACCCCGCATCCGCACACAATCAGATTTGAATTATCCGTATCCGCATGGATATTAAAAGTTCTTCTCCATATCCTTAAAATTCAGATTCGGATCGCATCGGTTCGGAGATTTATCGGCATCACTTTCACCAATAGGTCCCTTGCATTTCAACATGAATGAAGTAGCATCTCAAGAGTAGCTTAAGCTATCGACTATATAACAAATTTGCACCCCCATCCCCTTTGATTTTGTTGCTAGAGCAACTCGAAGAGATGAGCTATTTGTGTCTTGAAAATCAAATTTTGGATATTTTTGAAACAAACAAGGCTCCAACAGCTTTTCTATCCAGCGTTACAAATTAACAAATTGTCTATCCCGGACTCTCGTTACCCAACGAAAACACACCGCGCCGGTTCACTATTAGCCTCCCCCCACGCATTTTTGGCCTTGCCGCTACCCTTCCCGTGCGCAGCCAGTTCCACGTCCTTTTTTTAACAAAGTTTGTTAGGCTAGTCTGTTTTCTTTTGTGGAGTTTAGTTTAGAGAATAGGTAAATTAGTGAATTTGGAATTTCTTAACTAATGTCATAGAGTTGCTCTAATTAAGGAGACTCAACCTTCCATAAGGTCGAGAAAATGTCCCAGGACTAGCTCGATTGGGGTCTGAACCCCGTTCCTTCGTCTATATACCTGGCTCCGCGCATCTCGCCACTATAGTACAAGTGCATTTGGCCACTCAAACCTGTTTGGATCCACCAGTCTTAATAGTTAGCAGCGAAGGGGGTGTTTAGGTCTGCTCCATAAACTTCACCGTGGAGCTGCTCCACAAAAATCTAGAGTTTGTGAAGCACCTTTTTACGTGCTCTCACACCTCCATCCTTTTTCGTCGAACAGAGTGTGTGGAGCTGAAACCGTTTAACTAAAAAACGTGGAGCGGAGCAGTCCCAAACACCCCCCTAAATGCAAAAATACCTGCTAATGAACCAACTAACTATTAGCTAAAGGGTTGCTAACTAAAAGTTTCATTAGCAAATTCGGTGCTGCTAATAGGTTTGAGACTTTTGAATCACCTATTAGCAGGTGGAGCATCTCAAAGTGTTTCCAATAATTTTTTTTTCTAAAACTAAGGAGTTTTTCAACTCGTCAAAAATTATTGGCAGGAATAAATAAGACCATCTCCAATAATTTTCAATAATTCACTCCTAAAATATAGAAGACAATTTTACATCATGAATCCTATACTATTTCTAAATTATTCTAGCTACTTTTATATATTCTTTCTCTCTTATAAATTTGTATCAGGAACCCTTTTGTACTATTTATTTCTTAACGTCGCCCTTCCACCTTTAGATTGGGCGATGGATACGTGCTGGGAGACGCGAGGATATATCCACGCGATCGGTCTATTTTTCCAAGCACGAAAAGACTGTGAGGTGGGATTGGGAACTATTGGAGATGTTTTTTTTCTTTCTATTTTTGCTAAAAATTATAGATTAAGAGGCTTTATTGAAAACTCTTCAAGATGCTCTTAGCTAGGTAACTCTTAGTACTATTAGTGGATCAAATAGGCCCTAACTCTGAGCCAGCGTCACTGCGTGTGTGTATATCGTACGTTTCTCTGTGTCCTTCATTATGCACATTAGGACAGCCTTGTTGGATCTACAGGGAGGGCCGGACCTGACTAGTGCCTACTGCCTAATACTATTGGGCCTTTTGTACCACGCTGCATTATTTGGCTCACTAGTCCTGTTTTTCTTTTATTTCCGGACGTTCGTCAGTGTACTCGTTTCCACTTTCCAGCCTTGCTATAAGCCCGGTCTTTGTTTGGTCCCAACAGAGGAGGAAGAGGCCCATCGTGCAGCAATCGCGGGCCCAAAGCACACGTTCTATTTCCTTTCTCTCTCTCGCACAAGAAAAAACGTTAGTGGATACACATCACGTGAAAAACAGTTTGTAGCAACATGATTTTTTTTTCTTTAGAAGCGACTAGCATTGGAGCCGCACTTACAGTGACGTGCTCGGGCTTCAGCACAGCAGCCGCCCCTACAAATGGCATAGTAGGGGCGGCTGGTAATACGAGCCGCCCCTACAAATGCGTCGATTTGTAAGGGCGGCTGGTATTACGTCCGCCCCTGCTGTATCTATTTGTAGGGGCGGCTGAATCACCAGTCGCCCCTACAAATGCCCGCTGTATATATAGCGGCTACCTTCAGAAAAATTCTCTCCCCCTCCTCTCTCTCGGTCTCTCTCCAATTCGCTCCCACTCTCCCTCGACACGGACAGGGTGGCGGCGGCTGCGGCCGCCTTTCTCCACCTCCTCCTCCCCCATCGCGTCATTCTGTGCCGGCCGGTCCCTCGCCGCTGGCTCATGTCGCGAGGCGCTAGCGACGACCGACGGCGCCCCCGGGCTGCGGTGCGTCATCGGCCATGGGACCCGGCGGTGCCCGTCTCCGTCCATGGCGCTGTGCGAGCGGGCCTCGCCGGTGGCTGTCGGTGTGCCTCCCACCCCTTGCTGCGTCCTCGCGCCGATCAGCGTCTGCTTCTGTGCTCCACTAAACCCTAGACTCTCTCTCTCTCTCTCTCCCTCCCTCTCCTCTCCTCCCCTCCGTCGCCTCCCCTCCTCGATCGCTCCTCACCGCGGCATGCCGGACGTGCACCACCGCGACCTCCTCCCCGCGATGTGCGCTGCCGGGCTCCGGTGCACGCGCCGCCCCTCTCCATCGCCAGCGCCACCTCTTCCCGTCACCGGCGGCACTTCTCCGCCTTCTCCACTATCTCGATCCAATCGGCAGCCTTCTCAGTTCGTGTTTTTTTTGTTGTTCAATTTTTGTTTTGGCTTTACCGAATTCTTTGCCTTGCCACGCCGAGGAGATGAGCTCATCTGTAGATCGATCGCCTCCTCTCATCCCACTGCTACCAGCTCCAACTCCAGGCACATAGCTCTCCTCTTCCTACTCCTCAATCCTGTAATTCCAGGCATGTCTCTAAATTTTTGTTCAACAATATATATTTGACTGGATACTAATAGAATAATGCAATAATTTTTACCTGGTCATTGCTTCTATTTGATTAGTGACTTAATCTAATGAGGATGCATTTACTAAAACCGTGTACAGATTTTTTTGCATGCTTCTACAGGAGATTCAAATTGCAGAGATAAAGTGCATAATGACGAGTACAAAAACTGATGCTCTTGTTATGGCTTCGATAGATTTCAGGTTTCTTACGTGTACACCTTTTCAATCTTTGCCTCTTTGGTACGTAGTTTAATTATAGAATTGGTGCTCTTGCCGTTTCCCGAATATGTTTCAGGTTCTTACATGTTCTCTAAATTTTGGTTCGGCACATATATTTGACCGTGACTCATGGACATAAGAGAAAGGATAAAAGATATGTCATATTGGGACTGTCAAAGTGTTCAGTTAGTAAACTTTTCTTTCAGCTACAGATTATCAGAGTGGTCTTAACTTCCTATTGTAGATTTCAGCTACATCTTATAAATTTTACAGGTTTATATGAGTGGTTCATCAATCAAACAATGAAAAGAGCATGCCTTTTTTACTGTCAAATATAAAGGTAAAACGGTCATATCATTTCCTTTCTTTCAGAATAGTTTTTTGATATTCCTTTTACAACACAGGTAGAAATTTCTGTGCAAAGTTGGTGCGCGCATAGGGATTTACAATACAGGTGGATTTTAGGCCTGTGGTCACATAGCTCCTACTCCAAGTAGAGCTGAATTGTAGGAACAAGTGTACACTGCTACTTTCTACCCTCTGTTTTGCAAGGTGACCTCAAATTCCCAATGGACATTGTGATGTTCTCAACGAATGCAGTGAGGAGGTATTATATTTTTAGTGGTCATTGAAACTCATGATTTTTTTTATTGCCCTGTCCTGGCCTGGTCATATTTCCTTAGATCTTAATGTCTTCCAACCTTTTGTTGAATCACATTGGTCATATCTTTTCCCTTGATTTTGATCTGTATTCCTTGCTCCTTACATCTCCACCCAAGAATAATCTTTTTGTGGTTTTTGGACCCCATGGACATACATTTACATTCTTTATTTACATAGTAGTCATGAACTGTCAAATACTAGCTGATGCCATGTCAGCCAATCGTATCTACTCAAACCTACTACTGACATATAGCTGCATGATATATCTCTTTTTTCATGAGAATGAAAAACAAACTGAATCTAACACTACTGGAATCTCGTTTTTTCTGTGGGTGCGAAAACACACAGAAAAATACGAATACCGTCAGAAAAATATTTTTCTGATGGTGTACCCTCAGAAAAATACCCACAGAAATATAATGACAGAAAAATTCAATTGTTCTGTGTGTTCGCCGTCAGAAATAATTTTTCTGTGGGTGTTACACGCACAGAAAAATTGCGCTCGCCCAGATTAAAACTAATTTTTCTGTGTGTTAATCCACACAGAAAAAAGAAATAAACGCAAAGAAAAACATGTTTTTTTCTGTCGGTCTAGGTAAACTCACAAAAAAATTCATTTCGCCCAGATTAAAAAAATATTTCTGTGTAACCAGCCTCACAGGAAAAAAGAGTTAAACACACAAAAAAATTTATTTTAAAACAGTAGCAACAACATATTAAAATATATATTTTTCATACAATACTTTTTGTACATGACCAACAAGGTTTCATTCAAATAATACACAAATCAGTAGTTCATCATGAAACACAAAATTTGCTCCATACATTTTATTTGAAATCTATGCAAAATTTGTCAACTGTTGCAAAATTTTAACAGCATTTGCACCAAAATCCATAGAAACACATTTCATTTCAACAATTCTGGCAGCAGCATGTGTTGCTGCCATTTCACCGGCAGACGTAGCCGTAGGCGCTGCTTGTGGAGTTGAGGCACTGGCTGTTCTTGCTGACATAGCCGAAGTTGTACCGCTTCACTTCCGCCGCACACAAGGATTGTTGAGCGTCCAGTCCAAGACAGCGGATAGAATCAATAATTTGTGAGAAAAAAGAAAAGGAACAATAAATTGCACAATTTAGCACAGAGCACAGAAGCAGAAACTAATGGAGCAACACATGTGACACATTAGGGGGAAGAAAAAACATCGATCCACCAGCACCGCATATCAGGACGCTGCCCAAAATCCTAATAACGAGAGAAAATTCCTGAACGCAAGCAGAGGGTGGCAAGCTTCAATCAAAGACAGGCAATACAGATCAGCAGACAAGCATCTAAATTAGGCAAGCCTTATAATTTAGGATTAAAAAGAAAAACCAATACAGTTTGGAAATTGGCAGGACAGAATAATTATATACATAAACAAAAGAATGTGCTATGTGTTAACACTGGATTTTGGTCGATTCTGGAGGATGACAGGTGGACCCGCATGCGGGAAGAAAGGTATTCGGCAAACGAAACAGGCGGTCGGCTAACTGCTTGTGCGGTCGGTTGTTCCGGAAGGCGATGACTCCATTCGGGAAAATAGAAGATGGCAGGTGAGGCCGATCGGAAAGATGAAAGTTGTAATAATAAAGGAATCTAAAAGTTTAGGGTAAGGAATCATAAGTTTCCAAGTTTGTTTAAAAGTTCCTTTGTGAATCGTAGTCCTCTAGGACTCGTGTTTTGTCCAGGGTATAAATATTGACCCTCGACCATTGTAATAAGGGTTCACAACCAAATCAATACAACCGGCCCCGTGCCAACTTTCGAGTCCTTTTGTCGTGTCGTCGAGTTCTTCGAGAGGAGTCATCGATCCGTCGACCTCCGTAAGTTCCGACAACCTTGTTATCATGTCTAGTATCATGCGGTGGATTTAGACGTGATGCAAGTAGTCTTGTTTGTTTTCAATGATCGTGCGGCGGATCTTTGCTTGACAATCAAGAAGTCTTTGCTTATGCTTCGCTTATGAGTAAATACCGTGCGGCAGGCGTTTGTTCAATATGCTTAGTGAAAGCAAGATAGTTATCGGCTCTATTAGATATGGCAAATCTAAATAGATTCATTAAGTTATCCAGTGTTGCATGTTTTAAATATTTTATATATTTGTAACACACTTCTGCCCAATCTAGATCAATATTGTTCGGCCCTCTCTTATGGTTTTATTCGTGCTTCAATGATCATTATTTTCGTATTACCTTTGCAAATAGATAATACGCTCGTAATGGCTGAATTATTTTGATCTAGATTGTCACATGTCGTGGGTTCATGCATTTTAATTACGTTTAAGCTTTGACGAAACTAGGTGTCGTGCGGAGATTAGTTTGAGTGTATTTATTTGCACGTTCCTGCTTCATGGACCCCAACTCGGCTAGATTGCCGAGCTTGGTTAGGTATTAATTCATGATTAATTCTATCTGTGCAAATACGTTCTCCCGTGCACATGCATCCGGTAATTGTATCTTTACGTGTGTTCATCCTACGATTAACCGAATGGTTTATAAACTTGTTGGCAGACGGCTTTCTATAGCCGTGTGTCGTTGTAAGTGGCTTCAGGGCCGTATATATGGAACTGTCTGGTCTCACCCGACATGTTCCGGTTTGGCATTTAATCGTTTTATCCCTTGTTAGTTTTCAGGTCAAACTGACTGGCACGCTTCCGGATCACGAGGCACCCGGGAATCCGATTGAAGCCACGCTTTCCGGCTTGCTGTGTGTGAGGCACAGTGCGTCACATTTTGTGTCAACACACTTTTTGGCACGCCCGGTGGGACGAATCTGTTAGTTTAAGATGGCGTCTGAGATCAACAATGATCATGTTCTGGATGTGAGCATGACAGAATTGCCAGATAATTACAGGGATTTAGTGCTACAAGCATGTGAGCAATACCAACGAAAGTGCTTGATGTCTTTTTCCAAAAACAAGAGCAATAAAGTGTTTCAAAAGCAGTCAATGCCAAGGGTTCTTCTTCCGCATCAAACTGATTACACTGAAGAGGAGGATGCTCAGAAGATGGCAGCCCTGGTTTATAAAGCTATGGGAGAAACCATGACAAACCATCACACAGCTTTTCTGAATACCTTTCGAGCAATCATGATCAGCACTTTTGGTCCAATGGTTGATAAATACTTCGAAGAAAATGTTGGACCACTCAGTGGGCCGACGCTTTTCAATGTTCCAAAGCATCAAGAGAAGCCTGTTGGAAAAGAAGTAGCGTCGCCTTCAAATATAGGTGGGTTGACTCACACTGAAAAGCAATCACATCCCACCTATGGCCAGGTGACATTTGGTACCACAGGAGAAGTGCCACCTTCAGCTTATAGAGTTTCTCCAGCATCAAACAGATTGCAGAAGAATATGTATGGAGATGGGTATCAAGAATTTACTGATTACAGTGCTATCAATGCTGTGCCAAATCCGGGGTATAGGAGTGTTTCAGGGTTGCCTTCTGGAGTGCAAGTACAAGGAAATCAGGATTCAGGCATTGATGTTTTGATGCACAGGATGGCTGACATGATGCAAAATCAATTCGGTTTAAAGCCAAAAAATCAATCCTATTCATACAAGTCTCCTTATCCAGAGTGATACAACAGAGTGGCGTTACCTCCAAGGGTGAAGCCTCCAACAGATTTGACCAAGTTTTCTGGTCAAGATGATACTAGTACCATGGAGCACGTCAGTCGGTACTTGATGCAGCTTGGAGAAGCTGCTTCAGATGAAGCTTGGAGGATTCGATATTTTCCTTTGTCTCTTACAGGACCAGCTTTCATGTGGTTCACGTCTTTACCAGCTCATTCCATTGGTACGTGGGCAGAGCTAGAGCAGAAGTTTCATTCATATTTCTACACGGGTACTAATGAGAAAAAGTTGGTTGATCTCATGAGTCTAAGGATGAGAACAAGTGAGACACCATTGGAATATCTTCGCAGATTTAGGGAGACCAAGAATATGTGTTATTCTCTAAATTTACCAGATGATCAATTACCTGGAATGGCTATAGCGGGAATGTTGCCGAATATCAGGGAAAAGTTGTTCGGCATGGAGTTTGATGATCTTGGCCAACTTGCGCAGCGTTTAGCAGCTATGAGTAATCAGGCCCAAGGATTCAGGAGAGATAATCGCTTTCAGAAGAACAATGCCACTAATGAGGTGTATCAAGGTTTTCTGGAGGAAGCGACCGAGTATATTGATGAAGATGAGATAGCTGCGGCTGAGTTGAATTGGGCAAAGGAACCCACTCAAGTTAATCAACGCTGGTTGAAACAACAAAAGGGAACTTATGATTTTGATGTTACTAAGGCAGACAGGCTTTTTGCATTATTGATAAAGGAAGGACGCATCAAGCTGCCAGAAGGACATCCTATGCTACGTCCTGAAGGAGTGAAAGACAAAAAGTATTGTGGCTTCCATAACACTAATTCTCACTCTATCAATGATTGCCGAGTGTTCAGAATACGAATCCAGAAAGCTATCTAAGAGGGACATTTGAGGTTTGATGGCAAGATGAAAATTGATGATCAGCCTTTTCCACAAAATATGATTTCTTTCTTTGTGAATATGGTCTCTGCCAATGATCTCAAAGGTAAAGGCAAGGTGAAGGTGTTGACTTCTGATAGAGCAAAGGAGAGTGGTGCTGTTGACCTGGATCGGCAAGTCACCAGTAGAGAGCTACAGCAACGAGTTCGGTTTCAGAATAGCCGAACCGAGAAAGGTCAAACTTCTAAACCCAGAGTTACATCACGTATTTTGTTAAACAAGTGGCAGAGAGAGCAAGAGCAAGAGTACCATAAGAAGCAATGGTTTATGGAAGAATGCCGGAGGTATGAGGAAGAGATATACCGAAGGGAGAAAGAAGAATACATGACAGAACAGGAGCAGTCTCATTGGGGTTGTTCATTCTTTAGGCATTGTTGGAATGAAGGCTTGAGGTTGCCTGCAAGAAATAATTGTCCGGAGTGTAGTGCTCAGTACTCCGGGTATAGGCAATCTCGAGTCAACCGCCGTCCCGTCTACGAAAGGCTTGGAAAGAAGGTTCTTGAAGAGGATCGGCGCTTAAAAATAAATGATTTTGAGAATCGGCAAAGGAAAAGATTTGCAGGTCAAGGTTGGATTCATGATAGAATGCATGATGAAGAAGCTGATTTCTATAGATACGTATGGCAAAAAGGACAGTGGTGTCCTCCAGGCTTGAGGAAAAGTCAGAAAAGAAGAGTTCAACGGTTGAGGAATAGGGAGTTGGAACAGGAAGTTACCGAAACAAAGCAAATATGGCGTCCTAAAAAGAAGCCTGATGGATGTGGTCCTTCGGCTAATGCTTGCATGGCTTTCTTCCTCCCATCAGAGTTTGTAGCTCCCGAAAGCCAAGATGTCCAAGAAGAGGTGTACTCTGATTTTGATGAAAGTGAATGTCAGGATTTGATGGCTCAGCTTGTATTAACGCAGCAGGCTGTTTTTGACAAACCAATCAAGAATCGTCACTTAAGACCACTCTATTTAAAAGGATATGTCAATGGCAAGCCTTTGACCAAGATGTTTGTTGATGGAGGGGCTGCTATCAATATCATGCCTTATACTACCTTCAGGAAGCTTGGGATAACTAATGAAGAATTGTTGAAAACTGACATGGTGCTTAGGGACTTTGCTGGCAATCCTTCTGATACCTGAGGTGCTATCCATGTCGAGCTGACTATTGGGTCTAAAACTCTGATTACTACCTTTTTTGTCATTGATGGCAAGGGGGCATATAGTCTACTCTTGGGCAGAGATTGGATCCATGCTAATTGCTGCATTCCTTCGACCATGCATCAAATTCTCATTCAATGGATTGGAGATGATGTTGAAGTTGTGCATGCTGACGATTCGGTAAGTGTTGCTGCCACAGAATCTACCTACTGGGAATATGAAGGCGTCGATTGTTTCTCTAGAAAACTGTGGAAAGAAGGTCCTGTAAATGTTTTCAGCGAGGATCAATAGCCGATCCAAGCAGTCGGCTCTCATAGTAATTTTTAATGGGAAATCCTGTCGATGGCAACAAAGGAAAGTTGGGACGTGGTTTTATGTCGGCTGATAAGTTGGAAGAAATTGATGTTAGTGATGATTCTAAGCCAAGGCCGATGTATATTAGTGCAAAGTTAGACCCAGAATATAAATCAAGATTGATAGACCTATTGAAAGAGTTTAAAGATTGTTTTGCTTGGGATTATACGGAAATGCCTGGATTGGATCGTTCCATTGTTGAGCATCGATTACCCATTAAACCTGGATTTCGTCCTTACAAACAACCTCCACGGAAGATATACAAAGAGGAGGTATTGGCCGATGTGAAGAAGGAGGTTGAAAGATTAATAGAAGCAAACTTCATTCGGCCCTGCAAGTATGCAGAGTGGATTTCAAATATAGTACCGGTATACAAGAAAAATGGAAAAATGAGGGTTTGCATAGATTTTAGAAATCTTAATAAGGCCACTCCCATGGATGGTTACCCAATGCCGGTTGCCGATTTACTAGTAGATGCAGCAGTAGGTTATGAAGTCATTAGTTTTATGGATGGTAATGCTGGCTATAATCAAATTTTTATGGCAGTGGAAGATATTTCAAAAACAGCCTTCAGATGTCCTGGTCATATTGGTTTGTTTGAGTGGATAGTCATGACATTTGGGTTAAAGAATGCCGGTGCAACTTATCAAAGAGCTATGAATTATATTTTTCACGGGCTGATCGGCAAGATTGTAGAGATCTACATCGATGATGTAGTGGTCAAGTCTAGAAATCGTGAAGGACATTTAGCCGATTTAAGAAAGACTTTGGAGTGCACAAGAAAGCATGGCTTAAAGATGAATCCAAACAAATGTGCCTTTGGAGTTTCGGCTGGTGAGTTTTTGGGACTTTTAGTTCATAAAGGAGGAATTGAAGTTGGGAAAAGAGCATGGAAGCAATAGACAAAGTTGTGCCGCCAACCAATCTCACAGAATTGCAATCATTGTTAGGCAAAATCAATTTTGTAAGAAGATTCATATCCAATCTATCAGAGAGAGTTTTGCCCTTTTCTCCTTTATTAAAGCTCAAGAAGGATCAAAAATTTGTATGGGGTGACATACAACAAAAGGCTTTTGATGAGATCAAACAATATATGAAGGCACCACCTGTGCTGGTACCTCCACAACTTGACAAGCCTTTTAAGTTGTATGTGGCGGCTGATAGCCTAACGATAGGATCGGCCCTTATGCAAGAATTTGAAGGAAAAGAAAGAGTCGTAGCTTATCTTAGCCGAAAACTACTAGACCCGGAAACAAGGTATTCGGCTATAGAAAAGCTTTGCTTGTGTGTGTATTACTCATGTACTAAATTTTGGCACTATTTGTTGAATGCCGAATGCGTGGTGGTTTCTAGTTTTGATGTAATCAAACATATGCTATCAATGCCGATTTTGAATGGAAGAATTGGCAAATGGATTTTAGCATTGTCAGAATTTAATTTAAGGTATGAATCGGCAAAGGCGGTAAAGGGTCAAGTTATTGCCGATTTTATTACCCAACATCGGGATCTTTCTGTTGAGGTGGTAAGCATTGTGCCTTGGGCCTTGTTCTTCGATGGATCATCTTGTAACAAAGGTGGTGGTGCTGGTGTTCTTTTGATTTCCCCACGAGGAAAAGTTTTTGAGTATGCAGTTCCTATTGAGTTTCATGTTACTAATAATCAAGCAGAGTACGAAGCATTGCTTAGAGGGCTTCGGCTTCTTATAGAAGTAAAGGCTGTTGCTGTTGAAATCTTTGGGGATTCTGAGTTGGTGATTAACCAACTGAATGGTCAGTATGATTGCAAGAACAATGTGTTAAGAGAATATTATGAGGAGTGTAGAGAACTTTTGAAGAATTTCATGGTAGTAACCTTGCATCATATCCCTAGGGAATACAATGAAGAAGCAAATAAGTTAGCTCAAGCTGCTTCTGGATATCGAGAGAGTCGGGAAGTTTTTGCTATGAAAGAAAATGTTTCAAATACTGATCAAGTAGATGGTGATTGGAGATGCGAAATTACCAATTACCTGAAAGATCCATCCCAAAAGGTTTCCCGAAAACTCAGGTACAAAGCTCTCAAATTTGTATTTCTTGATGATCAGTTATATTACAAGTCCATCGATGGAGTATTACTCAAATGTTTAAGTCAAGAAGAAGCCAAGAAAGTGATGTATGAGGTTCACGAAGGATTGTGTGGTGCACATCAGTCAGCTTATCGGTATGAAGTGGATAATTAGGAGAACTGGTTATTTTTGGCCCGACTATGTTGGAAGATTGTTTTTGAATATTACAAAGGGTGTCACAATTGTCAAAAATTCAGCAATATTCAAAAAGTTCCAGCGTCTGCTATGAATCCTATAATCAAGCCTTGGCCGTTCAAAGGATGGGGTATAGATTTAATTGGTCAGATCAATCCTCCTTCTAATAAGGGACACAAGTTTGTACTCTTGGCCACGGATTATTTCACCAAGTGGGTTGAAGCTATTCCTTTGAAGAAGGTAACGTCAGAGAATATGATCAGTTTTGTTAAGGAACATATAATTCACAGATTCAGGATTCCTCAAACTATAACAACTGATCAAGGAACTCAGTTTACTTCTTCAGAATTCTGTGATTTTGCCCAAAGATATGGGGATTAAGTTGTATAATTCTTCTTCTTATTATGCCCAAGCTAATGGTCAGGCAGAAAGCATCAAATAAGATTATGATTAAATCATCCAGAAGAAGATTGATGAAAAGCCAAGGAGATGGCACTTGGTTCTTAATGAAGCATTGTGGGCTTACCGAATGGCTTGTCATGGGTCCACTCAAACGTCTCCCTATGAACTGGTTTACGGGCCATCCATGCTGTATTACCATGGGAATTACGGTCAGGATCAAGGCGAGTTGTGTTACAGAAAGAATTGGTGGAAGAGGATTATAAGAATTTAATGATGGATGAATTGGAAGAATCTACATTGATTCGTCTCAAGGCATTGAAAAATATTGAGAAGAATAAAATACGCATTGCCAAGTATTATAACAAAAGGGTTAGGCTGAGGTGAAGCAATTCGCAGAAGGAGATTTGGTTTGGAAAACTATATTGCCAGTTGGAACAAGGATAGAACGTTCGGCAAATGGTCTCCAAATTGGAAGGTCCTTTCCGAATAGTAGAATGTGTACCTGGCAATGCATACATATTGAAGACTTTATTTGGGGAGGAGTTTACCAGAGCTATCAATGGAAGATTTCTTAAGAAGTATTACCCCAGTGTTGAGGTTGGTTCATGAATGTAGATCAGAAAAGCCGATATAAGAGAAAATCGCCTTTAGCCTAAAAATCAGATATAAGACTGAGAATAGCCGATATCGTTCATATCGCCTTTAGCACAAATAGCCGATGCAGCTTGCATCGCCTCTAGCACAAGGATCTTTATGCAAGACCGGATTGTTTTCAACATTTTCTGACAGTCGCAGGCCAGAATTTTACCAAAAAGGATCAAAGAAATAAGTATTCTTCCAAAAAACAAGTTTATTTACAGAAGTCCATCCTAATACAAACTACTCCTCAAATAACTTGTTGAGGACGGACTGGGGATGTGTGGATTCGGCAAGGGCGACGGCAATGATCATCGTAGACCTCCAGACGCTCATCGATGTCGTCGATCTCGTCCGGGCGTCCTCCAACGAAGCCGACTGGCTAGAAGGAGTAGTCTTCGTTTGGTTCGGAGAGGTCATTGCCGCCAGCCCGAGAAACACCAAGGTGCACACCTTGGATGACGGCCTAATCAACGCGGCCGTCCACAGCATCAAGGCGTGCCTCGGATGTCTCCCCCTGGGCATCACCTTGTCGGCACTCTGTTCGCCGCCGCCTTCAGGCGATCGTTCTCCGCAGAAAGAGCTGGGAAGGAAAGAAAAAAAAATGGATCAGCAAGCAAGGGAAGCCAGAATGATATAAACCAAGTGGGGATATCAAACCGGTGATGGCGTCGCAGAATTGCTTCCGATGGTCCTCCCATTCGGCTTGATCGATGCGAACTTCTTGGAGACGTCGCCCCTAGCTCCTCCCGGGCTTCGTCCCTCTCCTGGCGAAAACTTGAGCGCCTCCTCATGAGAGTATGGATGGTGTGCATCTGCTGGTTCTGTCGGGCCCCAAGGATTGGAATGGTAAGAGCTTGAAGAGCTGGACGATCCGGAAGAGCCGGATGATGGAGTTCCCGGTTGAGTTGCCGTCGCTGGAGGAAGGAGTGGTGATATGGCTGGAGCTGATGACCCTTATCCTGATGAATGAAGAAGGAAAGATCGAAACTAAGAGATGAACAAGGAAATTGCAAAGGGGGCAAAAAGCCGAATCGTACCCGCGACGCGGCAGCGCGATGATCTGCTTCCTTCAGCCTCTCCGTCGGCAGGACGCTGCCACGGTTGCCACTGTTCGTCATTTGCTCTGATGGAGGTTAGGGTTTTTCTTATGGAATGAATCGAACGAAGGAAGTGGAGGAGACGGATGTGAGAACGCTAAAGCGAAGATAGCGATGAATGGAAAGCTAACGGAGAAGGTCTATTTATAAGCCGAAGAGCAAAGGATCGTGGCGAAATTCCACGGAGTTGTAGTGGGGGGCGAGAATGCCGACGGTGGATTGGAGTCGGGTTTTTTTCCCCTTTTCAGCTGGGCCGCTACTGGGCTGGGCAGGCATGGGTTAAATCGAACGTCGCTCGACTATCTCCCTGATTTGTTGGAGCCAACATTGTTTGGCTTGTGTACCCTTACAATATTTGAATTGGATTCGTTTGGCTATCAAAAGAATGGAGACCAATCGGCTACATTCTAATTTGAGTAATTTAAGGAGAAAGGCCGATGCTTTTTTTCAAACAAATGAAATATATGTAAACACAAGTTGATTGGTTAAAAGACAGAGGGTATCACACTTAAGTTTATTACAAACCCAATGTCTACTGTTCAGAAATGATTGATTGCCTCTATAGCCTCAGTTCTGATTCGGCTAACATTATCCAGCACTTTTTGATCTTCATCTCAGAACTCTGGATGCTGGATAACTTGTTTTTGATCTGCTGATCTTCTTTGATGGTTGAAGCTATCTTTAGTGAAGCTGCTTCTATGTTCTTTGGCAAATTAGCTATATGGGCCCTGTGAGACTGAATTTTGGCATTCAGTTCGGCTAGTTGAGCTTCTAGTCTGCTTTTTTCATCCTCCATGGCTTTCAGTTCAGGCTCCAAGGTTGCCAAGGAATTTCTCGTAGTCTGGATATGAGAGTGAAGATCTTTAATCTCTAGTTTTTTCAAAGATCTATCCTTCTGCAGAGCAGCCCTCGAAGATATGTTCTTGGTTGCCCTTCTCACCATAGCAAAGTGGTCATCAAGATGGGCTGCAGATTCTAGGGGAGCTTTGAGAGCAGAAGGGATATCTTGATCAATGAGTTCAAGGAGGTCTTTTATCTGGTCTGCATCCTGAACCAGACTAATGGTATCCTTATTCAGCAGAATGATCACCTCTTTTAGTCGAGTCTGATTTTCCAGCGATAAGGTTTGATGAGAAGTGATCTCTTCACCTTTCTCAATGATGTAGTCCTCAATTGAGAAGGAGTAGCTGGTGGTCGGTTTAGTGATGTTCTTCTAAGGAAAAGAGAAGAAAGAAGGTGTTAGCCGATTGGGTAATTTTGCTAAAATACAGTGTGAGACAAGGCATTACCTGTTGGGCTGATTGATCATCAAGATGGATTATACCCTGGCTTGCTGGAGAACTTGATTGAAGGTTCAGAAGAGGTGGGTCTGGGGCTTGATCAGGAGAAGTTTCCCTTGCTAGTTCATCTAAGATGTCATCTATTCTCAATAAAGTAAATGGTAATAAGCACAAGAGATAGGTGTTATTTAGGAAGAAAGAGAAAAAGGGGAATTGGTTGAACGATGTTACCTATGGTTTCATCAGATTTGTGAGCTTTTAAACTTTCAGCTTCATGAGTCTCTGAAGTTTCGCTATCATGGATTTCTTCATCTTCAGTAGAAACTTCAGGGGTTGGTTCTGCAGGCGCTGAGGTGTTGCCCAGTGTGGGAATTTCGACTTGTGGCTGCAATGGAAGCAATAAATATAGAGGTGGTCAGGTTTACTGCTAAGTGAGGTTGTTAACCTGATAAAAAAAAATAAAAGATTCATGCCTTAGGAGATAATCTGGCTTTCTTGGTCCTTGGTTTCTTGGGTAAGAGAAAATTGTCAGATGTTTTCCTTTTGCTTTTTCCTCTTGAAGATGCAGCAGCTGAAGTAGCAGGAGTTTTCATGAGTGCCTTTAAAGGTGCTGAATCCAAAGTTACAGGAGCTTTCATGAATTCCTTTAAGTTTGGAGCATCAAACCCCAGAGCAGGCTTGGGACCAGCCGAATAGTACTGGATTGCTTTGGCTGGGGGAGTAAACTCAAGATCCTGTGCATAACCAGATTTTAAAATAAGAAGTGGATTCAGGATGCAAGAAATGATGAGCATAATGAAATTACCTCGCTATCAGAAGCAAAGTCAGGTTGCAAGTTTTTGCATAAAGAATGAACTAACATATTGAAGATATGAGCATGCCATTCTTGCCACCAAGAGACGAAGAAGGGATGAGCAACATCTATTAGCCCAAATGGAGATGGTTCATATGTTGGCAATTCCCATCCTAATTCAAAGATCTTCTTGGCTTCCATTCTTTCTGTTATTACTTCCCTTGACTTTATGATTGTTGAGAAGAGGAATCTTGGAGGCAGTTGGCCGCATCCTAATTGTCTGGCCACCATATTTGGATAGTAGAATTCATAGGTGGACTGCACTAACCTCCCATGATGAAATTCGGCTGGCAGAGTGCAAGGTTTGATAAAGGAGTTGAAAATCTCTGTGGATTCTTGACCTGAACAACCAATTTCATAACTAAACTTGCAGGGCAAAGTCAAATTTTCATTTTCTCTGTAAGGAAACCAGAGCACATTGCTGAATCCTTTAAAAAACAGCTTGAAGAAATGACCGATGTCTATGTCAATGCTTATAGATGATGCTGCTTCCCCATAAGTCTGACAAGCCTTAACCTTTGCTGTACTACCTTCAGCATAGTTAACTGAAGGAAAACTTAGATTGAAGAGGCTCACAGAGGTTATCTGATGCATATATAGCTGAAGCCACATTTGAACTAGCCACCAGGGACCATTCACACAAGAGATTTCTCCACCTTGGCGCATCTGAAGAGTAATCTGATGCATCATATGATAAACAGACCCTAAGAGATATTTGCCTAGTGGGATCTGAGTGCCTGCAGCTAAGTCTTCAGCCATTACCATGTGATTCAGGGTTGGTTCATTGGATTTTCCACAGAAGATGAATCTGCATAGCCACATATTCATGAAGGCTTTTAGCTCTTTGTCAGAGACGGTGCCAGATGCATTCATGTAGTTCTGGATATGTTTGACCCATCCACATCCGGAGCTGATGGCTCTTTGATTACTTTTGCTTTTGTACTTATAAGGATATACTGGCAATGACACGTTCAAGCCAGTCATCATGAACACGTCGGCTAGAGTGATGGTCATCATGCCATGACCAAAGATGAAGGCATTAATAGTGTCAGACCAAAAATGGGAAGCTGCTATTAAAAGGGAATCATTTCTGGGTGTTTCTGCTAAGGATAATTCCAGACAATGACTGATGTCTTGACTTTCCCAATGGCTGCTACTTTTATCCAGCATTCTCCTGTACCAATTCCGCCATCCGGTGATTGGGGGAAATGGCCAATTCTTGAACGTGTTTGGCCATCGGTTTGGCGAGGTGATCCCAGATTTGAAAGGAATTCTTTGGGTTTCCTTCTCGATAATTTCAGAAGGGTCAGGATTTCCCATTGGGCCGAGGAAATAGGAGTCGAGGTTGGCAGCATAGGGGATCAAAATCTGGTTCTTGTATTCCTTTAAAAGGTGATTGAAATCAAAGAGGAATAAATCAAAAGAGGAGTGGGAGGATCAAATGAAAGTGCCGAATATAAGTAAAGTTTACCTCTGGAATTTCATCCTGGGTTGCCATTGAAGATTCGAAGTGGGTCCGAGATTGCGCTGAAAGATTGAATTTCTTGGGCAGCGGCTGCGGTATTGAACGGTGCTGACCTAGGAGGAAGAAAGAGCTTGTGGTCAATTTCAGAATAAAACAACTTTTATCCCGAAATTGAGGGGGCATGTATTAACACTGGATTTTGGTCGATTCTGGAGGATGACAGGTGGACCCGCATGCGGGAAGAAAGGTATTCGGCAAACAAAACAGGCGGTCGGCTAACTGCTTGTGCGGTCGGTTGTTCCGGAAGGCGATGACTCCATTCGGGAAAATAGAAGATGGCAGGTGAGGCCGATCGGAAAGATGAAAGTTGTAATAATAAAGGAATCTAAAAGTTTAGGGTAAGGAATCGTAAGTTTCCAAGTTTGTTTAAAAGTTCCTTTGTGAATCGTAGTCCTCTAGGACTCGTATTTTGTCCAGGGTATAAATATTGACCCTCGACCATTGTAATAAGGGTTCACAACCAAATCAATACAACCGGCCCCGTGCCAACTTTCGAGTCCTTTTGTCGTGTCGTCGAGTTCTTCGAGAGGAGTCATCGATCCGTCGACCTCCGTAAGTTCCGACAACCTTGTTATCATGTCTAGTATCATGCGGTGGATTTAGACGTGATGCAAGTAGTCTTGTTTGTTTTCAATGATCGTGCGGCGGATCTTTGCTTGACAATCAAGAAGTCTTTGCTTATGCTTCGCTTATGAGTAAATACCGTGCGGCAGGCGTTTGTTCAATATGCTTAGTGAAAGCAAGATAGTTATCGGCTCTATTAGATATGGCAAATCTAAATAGATTCATTAAGTTATCCAGTGTTGCATGTTTTAAATATTTTATATATTTGTAACACACTTCTGCCCAATCTAGATCAATATTGTTCGGCCCTCTCTTATGGTTTTATTCGTGCTTCAATGATCATTATTTTCGTATTACCTTCACAAATAGATAATACGCTCGTAATGGCTGAATTATTTTGATCTAGATTGTCACATGTCGTGGGTTCATGCATTTTAATTACGTTTAAACTTTGACAAAACTAGGTGTCATGCGGCAGATGCAGGTTTTAGATTAGTTTGAGTGTATTTATTTGCACGTTCCTGCTTCATGGACCCCAACTCGGCTAGATTGCCGAGCTTGGTTAGGTATTAATTCTTGATTAATTCTATCTGTGCAAATACGTTCTCCCGTGCACATGCATCCGGTAATTGTATCTTTACGTGTGTTCATCCTACGATTAACCGAATGGTTTATAAACTTGTTGGCAGACGGCTTTCTATAGCCGTGTGTCGTTGTAAGTGGCTTCAGGGCCGTATATATGGAACTGTCTGGTCTCACCCGACATGTTCCGGTTTGGCATTTAATCGTTTTATCCCTTGTTAGTTTTTAGGTCAAACTGACTGGCACGCTTCCGGATCACGAGGCACCCGGGAATCCGATTGAAGCCACGCTTTCCGGCTTGCTGTGTGTGAGGCACAGTGCGTCACATTTTGTGTCAACACTATGCATTACTTCAAATGGATTAACTAGTTGCACAATACTATAGCTAATGCATCTTTTCTGTTTAGTAAGTGAAAATAAAAGAAATGCTTGAAAATTAAAGTACAAAAATGGAAGGTTAAGATAATTATAAAGCATATTACGTTATGATTCACTATCTTATTTGATACCTCCTGCCGAAACATAATAAAAGAAACACGAGTCATAATCTAGTAGATTTATTGATCAATTCAACAGTTCATCCCAAATATATAAAAAAGGACAATTTTCCTTAGCATACATGTGATGAACTGTCAATAACTCAAAGAATAGAATGCATTTTAATCCTATAAAGAATACTCGGTACAAATAACCTCTCTGCAGTCAATACACATGCTTCAGTCTAGTTTTAAGAATGTTAAAAGGCTGGATGAAAACAATCAAGAGAAAGCAAAAGTGGTAGTAACTTGGCAGCTAACTTCCAGATGTCAAACTGCAAACCTAAGTACAACAGCATGAACACTAGACTGCATGGTTTATATCAGCAATGCTTGTATCAACACATCTACCATACACTAAGAAAAACACTAAAGACAGCTATGATACAAATCAGAGGGCATCCTATTGAAGTCAAATGTTGAGAGAATCACACTTTGAGGTGCTACGCCAATTAGCGATTTCACAAAAAAACATCCAATTTATTGCTAAGAAATAAGGGATTTCAGCAGGATAGGCATGTAGACACATAAGCATAGTAGTATTGTCAATCTAACATACTCTTGCAAGTGAATAAAATAAGTTTCTAAACAGGCCATTTGACATTGCTAACCACCTTGCAAGTGAATCATACATATTCAAATCAGATTGTTATATGGCAATAAAATAAGCTCATATTTATCAAGTGCAAGCAGTCGGTTCTTACTACTGATTTTACAGTTGGGGTCATCAAAAGTTGAGAAATCAAGTGGCAATCTTAGACTCTGAAAAGGTTGGAACAATGTCAGGCCAATTCAAAATCAGTAAGGTATGCATTACTCAAAGTCTCAGTCTTAAACAGTCAGCGTAGATTAGAACGCAAAACCACTGACCTCAACACAAGCTCAAGGTCATTAGTTCTTGGCATGCTTAATATGATATCATCATTGGCAAAGTAAGTGAGGCCTCAGCTTAACGATATGTTGGTACAATTTCCATATACTCAATCATAGGTGGCTGCCAAGGCAAAAAAAAAACAGATAGAAGAAAACTAAGATCATGTCCCATGGTTTGCTGACAGTCATGAGAATCATACAGAATGCACAAAAAACAAATTGCAGCCACCTCAGAGTTTATTTTTCATGTTGCATCATTGGCCAAATAGATATCAAGAGTTTGAACATCACAGTCATATCAAGAGATTGAACATTAGTGTCATAAATTCTAGATGCTTCAGCACAAAGAACCCTCACTAGAATCAGAACTATGGACTTAAGAAAGATGCGGCTGCCACACCATAGGGTGCTCCTCCAGCGCCTAGGGTTAAGTAAACATCATCGACCAAGACAATGGTTTGAACTAACAATAGAGGAGAAGAACATTCTTCTAGAAGTTGAACCCATAATATTCCGTGTGAGAAGTTGAACCCATAATATTCCTATGTTACAACAAAAGCACCATCTAAAGGACCCAGCTTTTACAAATATATTGAATTAAGCATTGCCTTCAACAAATAATCAGCACGAGAAGGCTCGAGAAAGTAAGGCAGTGCAAAGGAACAGATCAGTTATATACTAGCACAGAGTAGTGATGATATCTCAAAATAATAATAAGAAGAACAAAAATAGGTCACGAGCGCTGAACAAAACATGATGACATGCGCAGGTATTAACAGTTCTACTAGAGTTAGGACTCACTTATAGTACTCAAAGTCTCAATCTTAAATAGTCAGCGTAGATTAGCACGCAAAACCAGTGACCTGTGCATGGCATGTAGCCCAGGTACACAAAATACCAATAATAAGATGGTGATCAAATGATGTAGTATTCAACACATTGGCCTCAGATATCAGTTGCTCCTCGGTTGACCTTGAGCTTGGAGCATAAGAAACAAAGAGTAAGAAACAAAGTTCCAGTACCTCAACACAAGCTCAAGGTCATCAGTTCTTGGCATGCTTAATATGATATCATCATTGGCAAAGTAAGTGAGGCCTCAGCTTAACGATATGTTATTACAATTTCCATATACTCAATCATAGGTGGCTGCCAAGGCAAAAAAAAAATAGATAGAAGAAAACTAAGATCATGTCCCATGGTTTGATGACAGTCATGAGAATCATACAGAATGCACAAAAACTAAATTGCAGCCACCTCAGAGTTTATTTTTCATGTTGCATCATTGGCCAAATAGATATCAAGAGTTTGAACATCACAGTCATATCAAGAGATTGAACATCAGTGTCATAAATTCTAGATGCTTCAGCACAAAGAACCCTCACTAGAATCAGAGCTATGGACTTAAGCAAGACGCGGCTGCCACACCATAGGGTGCTCCTCCAGTGCCTAGGGTTAAGTAAACATCATCGACCAAGGCACTTTGCTCAGTTTGTAAATCGGACTAGGCATCATCATGTGCAAAATCTAGGCGACAACACATGTGTACAACAAATAAGAGGTGCACATCACACAGATCTGAGGGCGGAACAAGACGAAAGCAAATGTAAACATGTAGATCAACAAAAATGTCGCCCAGATCTAAGTATCTAAGAACATGAACCCTAATATCAGTGGACGACAAACAAAATCCACAAATGATTCAACATAAATCACCGCACAGAGAGGGGCAGGAGATGAGGGCAGGTGAGATATACTATCGGAGCACTGGAGGGCCAACACGAATCCGCCGGTGGAGGTTGACCGTATAGGTCAAGCGAGCTCGATGGGGAGGAAGAGGAGAGAGCGCACCAAACCAGAGGAGGAAGGAGAGGCGCGAAATGGGGACACTAACCCTAGCCCAGTCCCTAGGAGGACAAGATCTCCTACGCAAGATCTGGGGGCAGCGGTGGCCACCGCGACGGTGGAAGAGAGGAGGGGGAGGCAGATCTAGGGGCGGCGGGCGGCGAAGCTCCTTGGTGCGGCAGGAGGCAGATCTAGGGGAGGAGGCGCCGCCATCCGGCCTTGCACGGGCAGCCACCGCCGTCTTCTGAGGGAAGGGAGGGGAGGAGTTGTAGTGGAGGAGGGGGTGGCCGCCGCGGCGGTGGAAGAGAGGAGGGGGTGGCCGCCGCAACGGTGAAGAGAGGAGGGGGTGGACGCTGCGAGAGCGACGGGAGTGCGGGCGGGTGCGGGCGGCGCGTTTGGGATAAGGATGGGTGGCCGCGTCTGGAGATAGGTTTAGGTTTTTTTTGCATGTATATAGTTTTTCTGTGCGTGTATATAATTTTTCTGTGAGTTTTGAAAAGACCGACAGAATAATGTCAAATTTTCAGTGTGTATTGACACGCACAGAAAAATCACGCAATTTTTTTGTGGGTTTTCGAATATTTCTATCGGGATTTTTGAAACGCACAGAAAAATTACGAATTTTTCTGTGTGTATAGAGAAACACACACAGAAAAATACAACACCCACAGAAGTATTCGAGTTTCTAGTAGTGTAATATTGCTTCGGATGCCAAATATGCCCCATCCCACCAGGCTACAAGGTTGTGCAGTAATTTTATTTCACAAACGTACAGATGGCCACAACCTAATATCATCTAAGTTTTGCTAATTTAAGGTTTATTTATGTCCTTCAAACATATTCAGGTACCTCCTGAGTGGATTCTGTATTTTATACATATTTTAGCTTCTTCAAAGGAAAGGTGTGTTTTCATACTGCTATGGTACACTTCCTATTATTATGTTATCCAGGGCTTTAGATTTACGACATAGATTATGCAGGGTGATGCAATTAACCTTTTCTCGCTCACTCATGCCAGGAGCTTGGTGTCACTTTTTCTGCCTTTGCCTCTTGAGTCATAGAAGTCAGGATGATGATAAGGATATTGAAAATTGCCTGCTGCAGTCTAGGCTGTGTACCAAAATGGAAAAAGTTAGTTAGTTAGCCTTCAAATTACTTAGCTAGATCCTGCGCGCATGCATACACATGTAAAAGGAACTTGGTGGCCCCATTTTAAAATATGTACAAATGATCCTAACTTATCCAAAAAATATAAACTGCTACACGGTAACATATTCTATTATAAATGTTTATCCATGGATCCTGTTTGATACATGCCACATACATGGCCTCTCTGCCACATGATATTAATTTTTTTGTAGGTGCAGTCATGGTTTCAAGTTGCATCATTTGTGTTCCCTCAAGAATTCTAGTTATAACCCCTGCTCCCAGCCTCCTTAATGGTAAATAAGTATTAGAAAATATGTGAACCTGCATCGTTTATGTTTTGAACATCACAATTCTTCTGAAATATTAGAGGGAGCTTCACCATTAAAGTTTCCTACATCGCCTTTCCTGTCAAAATTATTAAAGCCTAATGATTTGTCGTTTCATGCAGCCCTAAAATCTATAGCTACTTTCGTTTTAAAATAGATTTTGTGGTGGTCGGTTGCAGCTATATCTTTTTTTACAGGTTGGAGTCTGCTGCAGCTCTGTTAAGTCTACTTGGTGTCAAAGCATGAATCAGCGTGCTAGGTTTCATAATAGTTCTGTTAACAGCCTGGATTTTATGCTTCTGCTGTTGTTTAGGTCCGCAGCTCGTGCTTTCACCCTCCTTCATATTTTTCTGGCCGACGGTGGTGATGGGGCTGCGTTCTCGGTCGGTCGGAGGACCTAAATCGCAAACGGAGAAGACGGAGGATCTGCTGACGGCGCGTCATCTTTGCTGCCACAAGCAAGCAGGTGCAGGCCACCGTCATGGCCACTGCCAGCAGCAGTCAGCAGACAGTGAGTACCACTCGTTCGCTTCAGTTCCTGCAGATTACGAATTTTGTTTTCAGTCTGCTTTAGTACTACATTGACCTGATGTATGACTGCAACTCTGCAAGTGGAAGGATTATTAGAAGCTTCTGATTTTGTGATGTTCGATTGCTAGATCTGAGCACCATTGATTTTGTTATTCTGTGGTCTTTCACATAAAAATCATAGTCACCATGAAATGTTGTTAGCAAGTTTAATTGATGAAATTTGTTGTTTCATTTATCTAGACTAAACTGTCCACCTAAAAGTCATAGAATATTTTGTTATAATCTGGTATAAATAAATGTGTATTGTCATTGAGTTTCAGTACAATCGCAGAAGAAGGTAAGTCATGATGGAGTTGTGCATGAAAAATATATGTTCTGATCGAATTTGAATTTTTTTTAATGGAAAAATATTCTATAGGGGCGGTTCTAGATTGAACCGCCCCTACAAACAGATATTATAGGGACAGCTAGTACTACGGCCGCCCCTACAAATCGATCGATTTTGTAGAGGCGGTTGGTGTTATCAGCAAGCCCTATAAATCGATTTGTAGGGGCGGCTGATAACACCAGCCGCCTCTACAAATCGATTTGTAGGGGCAGTCTGGGAACCGCCCCTACAAATGCGTGATTTGTAGAGACGGTATGGTAGATGCGGCTGGCCGAGCCGCCTCTATAAACCATCGCCAGCCGCCCCTACAAATGCTTACTGTAGCAATGACACATTATTGTCTTATTTCAGGTTAGAAGCAAGCAAACCTATTTTTTATTGACAAGCATGAAAATATGCTCGCGCATTGCACGGGTCCTCTATTTCAACAAGATGTCACTATATGTACACTATTAATCAGATGATTTTTTAACAATGACAGTAGGCTTAAGTGAATCAAATTTTTGGGACTCAAATGGTTTCGAAGGAAAATATCATCAACTATGAAGTTGCTGATCTTTTCAAATACTATAATTTTAATATAAAGTTTGTCTTTGTCAAACTTGATTTGAAAAAATATAAATTTTATTGTGTTGCACATATTTTTATTTATAGGCGGGCCAAACACTACGTGTCCCGTTTCCAATACCTTATCACTACAGGAACTGTTGGCTTCCCCGAGTGCCAATTGCACTCGGGGAAGGCCCAGTTGCACTCGGGGAAGCCTTCCCCGAGTGCAACACTCGGGGAAGAGCCTCCGGCTAATCCTCCCACGGGAAAGGCGCCTTCCTCGAGTGTCGAAAATCGTGCACTCGGGGAAGGCTTTGCCGAGTGCCGTGCTGGCACTCGGGGAAGACTTGACGCCGTTGGCCGACGGCCGACGCCGTTTTCTTTTTTTTTCTTTTTTGATTTTCTTCCCCGAGTGCAACACTCGGGAAAGATTTTTCAATTTTTTTTTAAATACTCTTTGCCGAGTGCCGCAGCTCAGGCACTCGGCAAAGAAATTTGTTTTTTTTTAAAAAAAAATCCCTCTTTCCCGAGTGCCACAGCACAGGCACTCGGGGAAGCCACCTCTAAAATTCTTTTTTTTTTGTTTTTTGCTTTTCCATGTAAACAACAAAGCGCACACACACATATATATATATATATATATATATATATATATATATATATATATATATATATATATATATATATATATATATATCACAAACCACAAATCAACACCAATATGTCACAAACCACATTTATATATCACAAACGACCAAATTTGTCCGAAATCCACAATATATTACAAACCACACGTTCAAAAGTACCCTAAAAATATTACATAGTCCTCATTTATAACACCACATTTATAACAGAGATATTTTCTTTTGACATTTCAAATATTACATACCGACATAGCCAAACAATACACAGTATATAGCAGCAAACAGTGTGAATGGAATTGAGGCGAACAGCGCTCCGAATTTCCCTGAAACCACAAAATGAGTTGAGAACCAGAGAAAAATTGGTTCAGTGTCATTTTATTGACTGTACTGACAATAATATTTCACCTAGGATGGAGAAGAAGATCATGAAACCAGCGGAGATCTGAATGACTCTTCTGCTACCAATCCTGGTTGATCCTAGGAGACCGACGTTCTCCCTGTTAGGCAAAGTAATATACATGATGCCAGGCATGGCATGACACTGGAGATCTGGATGCAAACTTGTTGTGACAAATAAGCAGACACACTTACACAGAGACAGTAGCGCCGCTGGCAGTACCAAATAGCCCATCTAATAGCAGCCCGATTCCCTGATTTTTCACATGTCAGAAGACAGAAAATAAATATTAATCTTCTCATAGAGGAGTCACCAACAAGATAGTATCTCAATGTTTCTTAGTGTATGACAAGAACTGACCTGCCATCCAATTCCCCTGCTCAGGACAAATGGTGGTGGGGGCGTCGCACTTGCCAACCGGGCAGCAGCCTTAAATGCTCCGGTAGACTGCAATGCTCAAAATAGTCAGACAAATAAGTTCAGCACGATGTCAAGTAACTGCATTGTCTATGCTGCTAGAGATCACATGGAGTAATGGGATGTTGTGGCGCCTGGAACCATTTGCCCCCATCTGCTATTTCTATCTGTGCATTTGAGGGCTGGGGGAATGGTATCCACTAGTTTTTCTCATGCCCCATCTTTTCTTCTCTCTTACATTCTACAACAACACTATACTATAGTTCAGGTCTCCTTTGGCATCACAATAACTTGAATGTAAATATTCAGTCACATAGCATTCGACAACATTTCAAATTTAAATTTTTAGATGTCATAGTTCAAATAATTTGAATTTTCGCAAGTCATACTTTTTAAAACACTAAAACATAGTTGATATGATATGGATCTCGAGTTATTGGGTTAGTTGCAAGAAATACGACCGTACACTTTGTTTAAATATTTGATCCTTTATTTAAAAGTGAAAGCCACTTTGTCTACCCAAAAGCATACTGTCATGTAGGATTGCACAGATGGGAAACCCCTCAAACCTCCCCCAAATTTGAGAGAGAGATGGGTGCACAGATGAGTGCTATTAGATTGCTGTTTTGTACAATGAGGAGAGAAAACAGACGGGGAAGTGTTTTAAGGGGTTTCCTTGGAGATGCCCTTACCTCTACCAAGGACACCACCACAGCAGCCATCATGCCGAATGAATGATCTGCGCTGAAAGTCGGGGGACCCCATTGCAGTGGGTAGGGAACATCAAACCTGAGGAGATCAAACAAGTTCATTCCATAAGTGTGAAAGAATGAGATGAAAATAAAGCAATGGTTGAAGCATCAATCTACAGACCATGGCATGGTTGTGATGAGGTTTGCACGGTCAGTTCGGCAGTTGAGTTGGGTGACCTGCGAACTATGTTTGTATGCCCCACTCACAGTGAGGATGTGGGCATATAACCAGACAAGTGCGATGGAGATGAGCACTGAGAACCTCTCCAATATCGGAAAATGGCACACTTGTACGTGCTTCAGATATTGGGAAAGTGCCACAAACAGGACAAGCATCGGAAGACCAATCTCCACACACGTTCCAATCTAAGAACATCAAATCGACTAATGAGCTTCTGGGAAGAATACTGATATACACTACTATAATGCACATTTAGGCTACAGTCCTTCATAGTAACTGAATTAATATGATTTAAACGAACTTCTCTGAAGCTCCCACGTAAGAAACATATATTCTGACAGTACAAGCCACGTATTATTGATAATGATAAGAGCAAATTATTAGCTGAGCCTTTACCACTGGGAATCCTCTCTCGAAAAGACCAAGCCCCGCCAATGCAATAACTGGAACCATCCCAAGTGGGCTGAAGAACCTGCAACAGGAACACCAAAACAACATCTTACGATTCCTATCGTCAATTCAAAGGTTGCAGCCATGTCACACTGCTTTTGGCTAATTTCACCCATTGATTATCATATCGGCATATTTTCTTTTCCTGAATGTAAAGCCCAACACATATATCAAGCTAAAAGTTACACACATAAAGAAACAATGACTGTTAGAAATACACCTTGTATGGAAGTTGCAACACAAGTAACCAAACCAGTGGCAGGGCGGGGGCTGCGGGGGCGTGCAGATGACCATAAACCATAAACCATTTTTGAACATTTTACAGATGATATGTGCTGTAAACATACACTTGACATAGAAACAGTGGAGAAGAATATAGAACGTTTGCAGAAGACAATTGTTTTAAACACCAAATCAGTTAAGGTGTGGTCCAAAATATTGCATAATAAAGAGCATACATATGTATGCATGAATGTTTGCCTTGCACTTCAACATGGAGAAAATAGAATATGAACAATCAAACTTTTGTCACTATAATCAATATTCAGGTCTCAAGATTGCTAAACTGTCTACTGCATATGAAAAGTTTGAACTAGCATCAGCAGAAGGCAAACCTCGAGAAGCAAGAGCCCCACGACAGCGGGAGTTTGGATTTCGCCTTACGCTCGCGAGCCCAGCCGACGTCTTCTGCAATCCCTCCGCGAGAAAGCCCTGCGAAAGCAAGCAAGAATAAACACCGCGCGTTAGATTCCAAGAATCACAGACACACTCCATGCACAGACGCTAAAAACTACCAACGCCTTGAGCTGTCAACATGGCCACGATTACGCGCCTGGAAGCAAGCGGCGTCGATGAGTCCGAACGCGGCGATGTCGAGCCAGGCCTCCCAGCCGGAGGGCTGCTTCCTGCCGCGCGCGGCGGCGAAAGCGACGAGCAGCGCGGCGGCGGGGAGCAGGCGCAGCGCGGCGACGAAGAATGGACCCGTGCGGGGGATGACCCCCTTCATGGCCACCATAGCCGTGCCCCAGAAGAAGAAGGGCGACACCAGGGATGCCCACTCCCAGAGCTCCCTCCCCGCAGGGGATGAAGCCGTCACTCGGGGCCGGCCGCAGGGGCCGGGGAGGGGGCGCGACGGCCGCATGGACCTCGACGCGCAGGGACAGGGGCGCGCCGGCGGGGCCGCGCCGCCGTCTCGGGCTGCGGGGGCGAGCCGGCGGGGCCTGCGGGGGCTGTGGGGGCGCGCGGCGCGGGGGCTGCGGGGGCGCGCCGGCGGGGCCGCGCCGCCGTCTCGGGCTGCGGGGGCGCGCCGGCGAGGGCTGCGGGGGCGCGCGGCGCGGGGGCTGCGGGGGCGCGCCGGCGGGGTTGCGCCGCCGTCTCGGGCTGCGGGGGCGCGCCGGCGGGGCCTGCGGGGGCTGCGGGGGCGCGCGGCGCTGCGGTGGCGCTGGGCCGGCGAGCGGCGTGGCGGTGGCGCGGGCGCGGCGAGCGGCAGCGGCGGAGGGGGCTGGCGGCGGCGTGGTAGCGCGTACGGGCGGGCGACGTGCGGGTGTGGGGTGGCCGGTTAGGTTTAGATAAGGCCTGCTGGGCTTTTTTTTTTTTTTTGAAGTCTTCCTCGAGTGCCTCGTCCTGGCACTCGGGAAAGGGCATCTTCCTCTAGTGCTAGAGAAGGCACTCGGGGAAGAATTTTTGTTTTTTTTTGTTTTTTTTGCCTCATTTTTTTTGTGAGGCCTTCCCACATTATTTAAAACTTTCTGTTCAAATTTGGAACAATTTTGACTTTTTTTGATATATTTCATTAGTTTTTTTCGTTTCGTTAAATTTTTTTGCATACTTTGAATTTGAACGGCAGGTGCATGAAATAATGGAATTTGGTGATTCAAAAAATTATATTAATGATATTTGGTGTATGTTGAGGCCTTATCCAGGAACTCGCATGAAATGTCGAGCATCTTGTTGACGTAACATGACGAACAACTTGCGGGAAAAGTGTATTTAAATTATATAAAATCCGAACAAAGTCCGAAAATCACGAAACTTGTCTGGGCGTCGTGTTATCGTATGTAGAGACTATGATAAAAAATTAAGAAGGTTTTGAGCAAGTTGCGATGTTGGATGCCTAAAACCCAGACATCTCTGCATGTGATCACTTGTAGAGGCATGCGGGGATGTCTGGGTTTTAGGCATCTGACATCGCAACTTGTTCGAAATCTTCTCGATTTTTTATCATAGCCTCTACATGCGATAACACGACGCCCAGACAAGTTTCGTGATTTTTGGACTTCGTTCGGATTTTATATAATTTAAAAACACTTTTCCCGCAAGTTATTCGTCATGTTACGTCAACAAGATGCTCGACATTTCATGCGAGTTCCTGGATAAGGCCTCAACATACACCAAATATCATTAATATAATTTTTTGAATCACCAAATTCTATTATTTCATGCACCTGCAGTTCAAATTCGAAGTATGCAAAAAAATTCAACGAAACGAAAAAAACTAACGAAATATAACAAAAAAAGTTAAAATTGTCCCAAATTTGAACAGGGAGTTTTAAATAATGTGGGAAGGCCTCACAAAAAAATAAGGCAAAAAAAACAAAAAAAAACAAAAATTCTTCCCCGAGTGCCAGGGAAGACACTTGGGGAAGAGGCCCTTTCCCGAGTGCCAGGACAGGGCACTCGGGGAAGACAGCCTCTTCCCCGAGTGCCCTGCTCTGGCACTCGGGAAAGGGACTCTTCCCCGAGTGCCAGGAAAGGCACTCGGGAAAGATTTTTTTTCTTTTAAGTTTTAACGGCATGGGGGGGTGAACCGTCAAGTAACAGGTTTCTTTGCCGAGTGCCGATCTTCCCCGAGTGTTGCACTCGGGGAAGAGGGCCTTTGCCGAGTGCTGCTCTTTACCGAGTGCCAGGATCTCTTCGGCACTCGGGAAAGCCTCTCTTCCCCGAGTGCAATTCTTCCCCGAGTGCAACACTCGGGGAAGATTATCTTTCCCGAGTGCCCGATTTTTGGCACTCGGGGAAGCCAGAGACACTCGGGGAATTTTGCCTCTCCCGTAGTGTATGGAGTAGCTTTGCCAGGAATGTATGCTTCCTCTCCCGACTCCTCTTCCTCTCCAACTCTTCCTTAGCCGATAAAACATTCCAAGGGGTCAGAGCGGATTTTTTTTTTAATTTTAGCACTTTTTAAAAACTAATTTTAAATCTAACACGGTCGGTTTTTTTTTAAAAAAAACTAACACTTTTGGCCGCGCCTATTGCCCTGGCGCGGCCAAATGCCTGTGCCGCGCCATGCATGGTGGCACGGCAGGGGCTGATGTGGCGGCGACCGGAATCGCTGATCGCTGATGGGGCAGGGCCTGTCGCGCCACCGATCTTGGCGCAGCACTGCCGCGCCCTGATCCATGGCGTGGCAGAGCCGAATAAATATCGCGAGCTAGCCCCCCGTCCGCACCTGCCCGCCTGCCCGCCACCAGCCGCCCGCCGACCGCCAGCGCCCGCACGCGGCCGCGCCCGCCCACGCCGCGCCTGCCCGTGCACGCGCCGACCGCGCCACGAACGCCGGCGCGTCTAGGCCGCCTGCTCCTAAGGTACGATTTCATGTTATTTTGATTATTATTGTTTTAGGATAATTAGTGATTTAGGATAATTAGTAATATAGGATAGTTAGGGTTTTAGGATAGTTAGGTTAGTGAATATAGGATAATTAGTAATATAGGATTGTTATTGATTTATGATAGTTAGTGATTTACGATAGTTAGTGATTTAGGATAGTTAGGTTAGTGAATTTGTTTATGATTTACTTAGGTAGTTTTTAGGTTTGAGGTTAGGATTTTGGGTTTAGGGATTGATTAGGTATTTATTATTTAGTTTATAGTTAGTTATTTAGTTTGGGATTTTGGGTATAGATACTAGTTTACAAATGTCGGTACTTACTAGTGCGTGATACGTCGATTTTGATGACTTCATGAAGTTTCGTCAAATGCGTATATTCCTAGTGAAGTTGTTTATGTTACTAGTGCGTGATATGTCTGTTAATTTTACTTTGAATATATACATGTGCTTTCATATTACATAACAAGTAGTTCAAATTTTGTAATGCTACATAATGTTAATTTGAATTTTGTTAATTTGAAAACTCTATCCTTTGTTTATCAATTTGTAACAGGATGGCCCTCCCCACGCAGCACCCGTTGTACCCCATTTTTGAGGTGGTGTACGACGACCAGCACCGATAATACATCTTGAGTGACAACGACGCAGAGGTGGCCTTGCCTCCTTTGAGGCCCCGCACGCACACCAGGGCGCACCAGTGGGACGAGCGTTACGTGCCATACATATGGCGTGCCGGTTTTCTCGAGCTTGTCCGTGTTGTCAACCACGGTCTTTCGCTCCTTGACTATAACACCCCAAAATTTGCCACTTTCGAAAATAGAGTTAAAATGATTTATTTATGAATTATCGTGCACATGGAAACATAGGAAAATAAAAATTTTCATTAATTTAAAATTTATCATAAGGTAGAAGCGTGTTTGTTGCATTCATGCCGGTCGCACCTCGTGTTTCTATGTCCAAAATGTGTGTTCTTTTTTATACGTTTAGTAGACGAATATCTATCTCTAGGAATTTTCCAGCTTCTTTCTAGAATGTAATTCATACCTCCTTCACCTTAATCTTTATGTTCCAAGTTCCCAAAAATTTTTTTATGAGCTCCGAATACTTTATTTGGGTTCATCATGTTCCAAAGTGTCTGAGAATTTTTCCCAAATTTTCAGAGGCCTCGGAGTATTTTTCACAGCTTAAATAATAATTCTAGACTTTTCTAGAATTATTTTATCCATGAAATTAATTAATTCCAAAAATAATAAATCTCTAATTTTTTCCAACGCTCAAAGCCTATGTACAATAATCCTAATAAATCATGAAGGCCCATGCATTTATTTACTAATGGGCTTTAATGTTTATTTAGGTCATTAGTGCAGGTGGATGGTGCAACGTCAATTAATACCATATCGCTAGTTGACATAGATGTGGGGAGTTTTTCTTCCTATATATATCAACCAACCCCTTAGGCAAAGCACACCAAAGCTATCTTAAGAGGAGCCCCTAGTTTGGGAAATCTCTCGTGTAGTAAATTAGATTTTTGTCCTCCTCTCGCTATCGCAGTTGTCGACACCGCCGGCTTGTCCTAGCCCCGCGCTGCCCCTGGTTTTGGATCTCGCCGAGCTCAGAAGCACACCCGCCGCTATTGTTGACGCCATCTGCCGCCTTTCCGTCCTCTGCAACCGGCTACCGATCCACGGCCAGGAGAGCAGAGGAGTCCTTCTACGTGAAGCACCATCTTCTTGTCCAAATTGAGCACGTCAGCGCTATTCTTCGCCGACTGATGGATTGATGGTGAGCACATCTATGGAACCCCATCTTGCTCTCTGCCTTGTTCGTAGTTCCATGCGTTGTCGCCTCCGTGGAACTGGCCATGAAAACGTGTAACTTTCTGTCGTTGCCAGCACTCGCAAGCAAACAACTACGTCGTTCCCTGGAGCCAGGCATGCTAAGCATGTGTCTGCAGTTCATGCAAGACCGAGAAAGCACGTACGTGATCAAGTCAGCTGCATCTTGTAATAATAAATGGTATGCCACATTATTTAATCGGCTAAATACTTTGCTGATGTGACGCCTACATTATCCTTGCATAGTAATTCAACATTTAATCTTGTATAAATAAAATTTCATCAAGTCGTTTCTGGGTCTAATTCTGAAGCTCTTCAAATATCATGTCGGGTGTTCACATTGCTTTAATAGAATTTAAGTAATTAGGCTGCAGTTCAGTTTTCTTTACAAATAAATCTCTGTTCAAATAGTACAATGCTTTTCTGCATGATTCTTGCGTTCCAATGATCTTAGCGACGGTTAACATGGCAAATAATATGAATTCTATAAGTTAAATATTAATATAATTAATGTTTATGCAATGAGATTTATAAATAAAATATAATTAGTTATCTTGGTTTTCTAATTCAGAATACAAATTGACTTAATATGATATTTCTCTGGAATATTCTATACATACTTTTATATAATTAAAATAAATGAAGCTTGCAGTTTTCTTTTTCTCCTTTAAGAATAATCTTTTGGTAATCATTTCTTTGGCATCGTAACTACAGTTAGCGTGCCTCTCGCGTCTGTATGTTCGTAGCGAGACGTAGATTCATTTCATTACTTTTCATCTTGATTTTATATTTGGTGTACTATTCTAATTTAGATCTATTGTTTGCTTCGTGTCACTAGTAAAAAAAGGGCTTCTATTCCCGGCTACCAACCCCCTTTATTCCCGGTTACGCAGCCGGGAATAGGAGTTCGGGAATAAAGGGTTAGTAGCTAGAAATAGAAGTGGACCTTTAGTCCCGGTTGGTGATACCAACCCGGACTAAAAAGGTAGCCACGCCAGCGCCTGGGCTAGCCCCTTTATTCCCGGTTGGTATTACCAACCGGGACTAAAGGGTCTTTTTTTTCATTTCCTACTTATTTCAATTGATGATTCTTTTTTGTTTTAATTTGGTTTTCGAATACGCATTATTCGCTGCAAAGTAATATACGTATACGCACGAATACTGTAAAGTTTTCGCTCGATCAATGCACGCAAGCAACACAAGTAAAAGTAAACTAAAACATAATATTACATTTCATCGTCACATGTAAAGTTTGCATTAATTGTACATTTCATCATCACATGTTCTTTGGATCAATATGAAATTTGGCTTTCATCATCACATATTTGGGTCATAGTAAAACTCGCCGCCGGGAGTTAAGACCTGATCATTCAGAAATCCACCTATTGTCTCTTGGATTGCTTTGAGATGGTGTGTGTCCAGGGTTTTTTCCTTCAACCAACGAGTCTTCAATTTGAGATATGAGATACAGAAAAAGTATATTAGTATATATATATACATGTATCAAGAATAATGATAAATAAATTATATCTATCACGAATATATATATATAAATATATGTATGAAGAATATATATATATATATATATATGTACACTTACCCTTTTTTGCTCTAGACTAGTTCTTTTTGAGCACACTCTCATGAACTCACAAACATAGTATCCACGGAGATTGGTCCCCTGGGGCTGCAGCAGAACCCACTTTACGAGAAAAAGATTCGTCATCATCTGAGCATAGGGAAATTGAACTAAGGTAGGTATATAGTACTTACTTTGTATATCACTACTTTCAATGGCACTTTGCGTTTCATATGATGTTCCTGACAGACCTTTTCCCAACAACTACCAAATAACATAAAAAATATTTGGACCATTAATTTGCATGCAGAGAGACTGGAATAGTTTTGCTAGTGAGACTGCAATTACCTCTGAATAATATCTATCATCTCTTGGAACTCTTTTTGCTCTTTTCTCATCGAGTCCCAGATGCCTAGAAGACCTTTCTCCAGATCGAGTTCCATCAATATCCAGTGTTCACTGCCATGTCCATTAACACTCATTAATTAGCTAACAGGTATAGTGAACATATATATATGGATACACGATCGTCGACATTATGAAAACTTACCTGAAGTTGTAGGGGAAGAGTATACATTTCTTGTCACGTTGCTTCTCTAAGAACATCTTGATATTGGCCTCCGTTTTTGCTTTCTATGTTGGTTGGGGTTTAGGGTTTTTGAATACGATATGTGGATCAATGAAACCAATATCAGTACACCCTCTCTTTTTGCACTCTCCCATCTCAAACCTGCATCATATATATAGAGTGAGGATAATAAACACAGACATGTACGTACGTAGCGACTTATTATTAATTAGTAGAAAGAATCACTTACAAACAATAGCAGCTGATGAGAGTCTTGTCGAGAGAGTTCCGGTGGACTAGTTGGTGTAATTCAGCAACCTCAATGTACATAACGTCATCACCACAGAACCAATGGTCGTCTTTGATTCTGACAGAAATATAGAACTCTTTCCGGTGACACGCATATCTATGTTTGAGCCATATTCATTAGCAATAACTAGAGGAGGGACTGATTGCAATTCTTGTTCTTCGAGTTGTGCAATAGTTTTCCCTGCTTTAGCAGCTTTCTTGATTATCTTGCTAAGAGTGCGGTCAAAGTCTGATGATGGCGAGGGCTTACGAGCTTGCCGCCTCTTTTTCTGCTCAGCTTCCACCATCCGCCTTAGTTTAGCTGGAGGTAGGTGGAAGTGCTTCTGCTCCTGCTGCTTCCTCTTCCCTATGCCTAAGAAGAATGCTTCGACGGTTTTTTAACCGCATCATCTAACTCCTCTTTACTCATTTCACCAGGCAATTTCTGTGGAATTGGCCTTGGTTTCACGGGGGCCTTCTTGGTCGTCTTCGCCGGCGGGGCAGATGGCTTATTTGTTTGTAGCCGTCTTCCCTGGTTCATAGGAGGAGGTGGGGGAACAGGCGTTGGAGACCTTCGAGGCGGCATTGGGGAACGCCTTGGAGGCGGTGGCGGCGGCGATGGAGACCGTCTTGGAGATGGTGGGGATGCAGCCATGTCTTCTACCCCATCATAACCGCCGCCCGGAGCACTATGCTGGTCTGGTGATTGTACTATTGGACTTAGGTTGGGGGAGGCCCTGCTGTGTGCGTATAGAAGACAATGAGTCAATTGTTATTTAAGAGGCAATATAAAATTAATAAAAAAATTATTTCGTTCACTTTCATCCGTACCTATTGTGCGGCAACGGCTTCCCGGGAATATTGATGTAGCGCTTGCGCCATGCAATGAATGACTTCTCTGCTTCTCCCACGGTCTTCTCCCCATCACCTCCTTGAATGTCAAGAGGCACATCGCTAAAACCTTCAATAGCTTTATCCACCGAGACGGTAGCATATCCAGCTGGTACTACTGCCCCATGGATTCTTGGTGTCTTGGTACGGTCGATAGGGTTTACAACACCAATAGCCACCTTCACTGTGCCATTATCTTTTGGAATGTGCAGCTCACATGATGTAAAAGGTTCAGTGACGTCATCCATGGGGAAGCGCAGCTCTGCATCTTTTATGGCATCAGGCAGCTCCGTAGAAGCACAACTGCTTCTCAACTGATCGGGGGGGGGGGGGGCAATGTTGATTCTCGGAGCTGTTGTAATCTCGTGGGCACTCAATTGTATTTGCACTTGCCTTGCGACTTCCTCTTGTATTTTCGCTTGCATTTCTTTTTCTCGCCTTTTGTGATTCAAGCACCGCTTCCCATGACTCAATAACATATTGCTACAAGATGCGGATCCTCTCTGCCTCCTCATCCTTCCATCTCTGGCGGCTTCTGTACGAATCGATCCATTCAGGGAAACCTTGCACCCACAGAACGGCCCCTTTGCCTCTAGTTCATCCACAATGCTCAGCAGTCCCGATGGAATGTGTCAGTTCATCTTTCTCTCTGCTGGGCCGGAATAGTCCACTATCTCTAGCTTTTACAATTTGAATCAACCTTTCTGTTGCTCTTTCGAGTTTTGTGCCATGGATGAGCTTCCCGATGACTGGGTCCAATCCTCCCCCATGACCTAAAAACCAACGCTTTGTGCGTTCAGGCCATAGTGCTGATTCAGGTACGACCCCCTTGGCAATAAGGTCTGCTTCCATTTTTTGCCACTTGGGAACGGAAGTCGCGTAGCCACCTGATCCCATGTTATGGTGGTATTGCTTTTGTTTGGAATTCTCTTGGTTCCTTCTCGCCCATTCCGCACCCTCTTCTGATGTCTTGTACTGTACAAATTCCTCCCAGTAGGGCCTTGCCTTCGCGATTGGGCCCTTATCGTTCCAATTTGGAGTCTTGTTCTTTTTGACGTATGATTTGTACAGCTGCTTCTTCCAAGATTGGAATTGGGTGGCCATCTTCTTCATTGTCCAGTGCCTAACTCGCTCCGTCAACCTTTCGTGGGTGATGTCTTCATGATAATCATCTGTTTGGAGCGTGAAATGTGCAAGAACATCTTGCCAAATCAGCTCCTTGTCCTTATCAGAGACATAACTAATATGAGGAGCATTGTTATTTTTTTTGCATTCACGGGCATTGATCGGGAGCTTGTCCCTTACAAGGTACCCACAGTGGTACATGAATTTATGTGCATATTGTTCTAGTGGTTCGCCTGTAGCCACGTTGAATTCTGAGATGATGTAGCGGCCTTCCAACGGCCTTTTGGCCCCTCGAACATTCTTTGTGTTCCCCGTCGTCGTCGTCGATCTAGACGGCTATGTACGCATAGAAACACAAAAAGTATTAGAAAACGAAGGTCAATCCAGTGGGCTACATGTATGCATAATAAATAAATGAGCTAGATATTGAGAAATATATACCTCGCCGGAATTATCTTCATGAACAACTTCCTCAACAATATGATCGAGATTCAAGTATTGACTCCCGTCGTCTTCCTGCTGGTCATTATCAACATCGGCACAATGTTCAGTGCCAGTGTTGATAATATCCATCATTTCCGCCTCCAGGTCATCGTCTCTCGGGTCGGCCATAGAGAGCCTAAACAATTATAAAACAATAATTATGCAATTAGGGTTTCATAGACATTTCATACACATTTCGGGGCGGTGGTGCCTGTGCGGGGCGGTCGGCCAGGGTCGGTGGCCGGGGAGGGTTTAGGGTGGTTTAGGGTTTAGGGTTTAGGGTATAGGCCACATGGTATCAGAATATAACATAATTGATTTTTTTTCCTAAGGAAAAATTATACATGTATACATTAATTGATATATATATACAAACATTAATTTCATACATATATACATTAATTGATATATATATACACATTTCATACATACATAATTTCATACATATATACATTAATTGATATATATATATATACACATTTCATACATATATAATTTCATACATATATACATTAATACACATTTCATCAATATAATTCATAAATATAATAAATATAATATATATATACCGGCGGTTTAGAATTAATGGAGTGTTGGCGACGGGCGGTGGTGGACAGCGGCGCTGGATCGAGGCACGGGGGCTCCTGGCCGGGCGCGGCGTCGTCGGGGCTACTCCGGCGAGGTGTGGGTGGGAGTCGGGATGCCCTCCGGTGAGGAAGAAGGCGCGGTGTCGGGCCGGGGTGGCCCAAGCGAAATCGGCGGCGACGTGGCGCGCGCGCGGCGTCGGGGGCAGCCAGGGGCTCCTCCTTGAGGGGCGCGGCGTCGGGGCTACTCCGGCGAGGTGGGTGGGCGTCGGGGTGCCCTCCTGTGAGGAAGGCGGCGTCGGGGGTGGCCGGGAAGGCGAAATCAGCGGTGGCGTGGTGCGCGCGTGGCATCAGGGGCTGCCGGGGGCTCCTCGGTGAGGGGCGCGGCATCGGGGCTGCTCCGGCGAGGTGGGCGAGCCTCGAGGTGCCCTCCGGTGAGGAAGGCTGCGTCGGGGGTGGCCGGGGAGGCGAATCAGCAGTGGCGGAGCTCTGGGGACGCGCTGAAGACGAAGACGATCGATGAGGAGGAAGAGAGAAGGGAGGCGATGGTATATAGGAGAGGGACCTTTAGTCCCGGCTCTATCCACCGCCCAGGACTAAAGCACCTTTAGTCCCGGCTCCTGCCACCAGCCGGGACTAAAGGGGGGACCTTTAGTCCTGGCTGTTGGAAGGAGTGGGGACTAAAGGATTTTTTAGCAGGCCGCCAAATGCAGCCCACCTTTAGTCCCAGCTGGTGGCAGGAGCCGGGACTAAAGGTGGACTACATTTTCATTTTTCGCCAACATTTAAGCATATTAGTTTATTTTATATATGTTTTGTATTTAAATGTTTAAGTCTTATTATTTGCGCAGTAAATTCAATACTAGGCATAAATTTTTTTAGAAAAAGTAATAAACTTTATTTTTATTTACTGCACACAAAAAATATGTGACCAAAACTATTGTGTTTTTTATTATAAATGTTGAACATAATGCAACTAATACTCACTATTTTTGTTAATGCAAAAATGTAGACTTTAATTGAAATTATTAAATTTATTGGTTTTCGATAGGAAATTAGTTTTCATGTAATTGTAACGTAAATCTTTAGGTTCTTCATTAATCATTGTATAATTAATCGGCGAGTTCGGGCGGAAATTCAATTAAAGTTAAAAAAGTACCAAACCACCTCAGAAAAATCTCAAACTTGGTGGTGGCTACACACAGGGCATTTGTAGTCTTGAGAAAAAGTTTGAGACCAATCCGGCACTGGAAAGCAAATGGACTTCAGAGTTCGACGAAAGGTTCTATATACCTCTGTGAAGCACGTCGACTCTAGCTATGTCGAAATGGCTTGAAATTTTTTTGGCAGTCATTTACACCTAAAATATGGCCCCACACAAGATCTTAGATTTTTCTGATAATTATTTTTATTATTACATTTTTCTTTGTGCCGCGTGAGACGAAATACGGTGAATTACATATTGAAAACAATATAATTTTGCATCAACCTCCACAAATATTTGTCTCCTAGGGCACAATAGACCATTTGGCAAAGTTTGGCACCATTCTGGATCATTTAGGGGGTGGACCCAGTTCAATGTATAATTAATCGGTGAATTCACGCGAAAATTCAATTAAAGTGAGAAAAGTACCAAACCACCTTAGAAAAATCTCAAACTTGATGGTGGCTACACATAAGGCATTTGAAGTCTTGAGAAAAAGTTTTAGCCCAATCCGGCACTAGAAAGCATATGGACCTCAGAATCCCAGAGAACCTAGGTGTATAGATAGGGTTCGACGAAAGGTTCTATATACCTCTGTGAAGCACGTCGACTCCACCTATGTCGAAATGGCTTTAAATTTTTTTGGCAGTCATTTACACCCAAAATATGGCCCTACATAAGATCTTAGGTTTTTCTGATAATTATTTTTATTATTACATTTTTCTGTGCCGCGTGAGACGAAATACGGTGAATTACATATTCAAAACAATATAATTTTGCATCAACCTCCACAAATATTTGTCTCCTAGGGCACAAGAGATGATTTGGCAAAGTTTGGCACCATTCCGGATCTTTTCGGGGGTGGACTCAGTTCAATGTCTAATTAATCGGTGAAGTCGCGTGGAAATTCAATTAAAGTGAAAAAATTACCAAACCAATTCAGAAAAATCTCGAACTTGGTGGTGGCTTCACACTGTGCATTTGAAACCTTGATAAAAATTATGAGATCAATCAGGCACTAGAAAGCACATGGACCAGAAAATTCAAAGTATAGTTAACAAAAGAATATAATCAATTAAAGGGTCTTTTCTCTTATTAAATAAATGTTTGGGTGCTTTCTTGTCGAGAAAGTGACTTAGTTCAGATGGCTAGCTAGTGCGCTGTGGTTTGGACCTTGGCTATGAGGTCGTGGGTTCAATGCCTGGCTGCCCTATTTTTTTTGTCCAGCGCGACTATATTATTTTATCAAGAAAGATTTTATCTCGGTTATAGCCCAGAGCTGGGACTAAAGGTCATCCTTTAGTCCTGGCTGGAGCCTCAAGCCGGGAGTAAAGATTTATTCCCGGTTGGAGGGTTCAGCCAGGACTAAAGGATAACCTTTAGTCCCGGCTCTGGGCTATAACTGGGACTAATTGTTGCCTGCCGTCGCTACACAATTGGGGCAGGAACTTTGTATCCTTGTTTGAGGATACAACCGTGACTAATAGTCCCTTTAGTACCGAACACAAAAATACCGGGACTAAAGGCAAAAATAGAGGCAGGATGAAAGGTCTATTTTCTAGTAGTGTGTATGATTGTACGGATGTTTTGTGTGGTGCTTTATGATTACGTCCAGTCGGTGAGATATACGTGGCGATCAAAAAGAAGAAGAAGAAGAAGAACATTGAAGATTAAAGCTTACCGAAGGATCGGTGTTGTAAGACAAGTATAGCATGTGATCTTCCTTGTTGTCCTATACAACATTAATCATTTAATTCATACTGCATGTGTCTACCTTGACTGCCACTAAGGATTTCTTAGTACTTTGTTACCCTGTACCTTGATATCTTTGGGGGATTGCATTGGGTAGTATGATGCTAGTGCTCAACTAAAGCCATGATCTTGTAACTTGACTAATGGAATATGTAATAAACACTAAAATATACTTTTTAGCAACATGGAACAAGGGCTAGAGCATTGGACTATTTTTATGGTGCTCTAGATTCCTTTCTCTAAGGACTTATCTGTAAGTGATCATCCGGGACTTATAGTATAACTGTGAGGGCTACATGGCTCTGGCTTTAGCTCAGTATGAGGACCTTTTCTAGCTTGTTAGAGGTTACCTTTATGGCACAAGAGGGGTGTGTTCCGGGTTGAATATAGTGCGGCCTCTGTCCATCAGTGTATAGGCTACGCGTTATTGTGCCTGTCGGAAGGGGAGCTCTACATTCGTAGGCCACAGAAACCTAGCGGTCCTAACATGTTAGATGAACCTTTGAAAGGCTTCGTAGTGAACCCTGTCAACCTTCCTTGGTAGTGGGTCAAGAGGCTGATCACCTCGGGTGAAAGGGTAAATCACGACTCACAGTGAAAGTGTACAATCTCTACAGAGTGTAAAACTAGTATATCAGCCGTGCTCACGGTCACGAGCGGCCTTGGAACATTTACAAAATAGATGATAAACACTGATGATACTGATGATAAAGATGCTCATTAATGGTTAATTATTTATGCTAGTCATTATTCATGTTTACCTAATCATGTGTTTATGGGCTTGTGATAAACTTGTTGCTACTCAATTGCTAAAATCATGACTCATTAAAAGCTAATCGCAGTTAAACCGGTGTCAGTCTTTTGAGCCTCATGAACCCCATGTTATATTTGTTGAGTACGACATGTACTTACGCTTGCTTTACTTTTTAAATCTTTGGAAAAATCAAGGATGGGTACCATATTGCTAGAGTTTGGGGGAATTAGGCTTGTGATTAACCAGTCAGTTGTCCCTGTGGATTGGAGTCTTCGCCTGAAGATCGGAGTTGTCTTTTCGCAGTCTATACTCTAAGGTTATATTCTTTATACTAATACGCTATGTATTTAGCATTGTCTTTTGATATTACCCTTATTTGTAGCTATATATGAGATTTGACTTTCTGGGCTCACATATGGTGTGTATCTGGTTTTATTCTTAAAATCGGGTGCTACAAAGTGGTATCAGAGCAATGCTGACTATATGACGTAAGTCTAGTAGAAACTGGTCGTTCTAAGGTTTAGAAGTTGCTGTAAAAACCCTTAATCTATAAACCTTGATATTTTCTTCTCTACAATATCTCTACCCTTGCTATTCATCTCTATATTGGTGCTTATTTTAAAGCCTTTGTTCTAATCTTCACTCCTTGATTTGATTTGCTTTTAGAACTGTTCCTCATCATCTTCTTGCGTAATATGAAGATAAGTCTTAGGATTGTTATCCCTAGTATAATAAAAACGATAGTATCACAAGTTGAGTCAATGATTGAGCTATGCATCTTTATTGCTTGTTGAATTATCATTATGCTTATGATTGTTTTAGATCTTTGTAATGATTGCAATGATCTTATTGGGTGTTCCCACAATTTCATTTAGTTTATCGACCTAACGTATAAGGATCAGTGCAATAAATAGTGGTTTTCTTCTGTTCTCCTTGTCCTGTCTTTTCGAAGCAGCCTGCACTTTTCGGCTTATATCTCTATTCTTGGACAACAAAAAATCATGAGAAAATTCTGGAAAATAGTAGACTTCAATATCTTTCTCTGAGCGCAAGAAGTAGATTGATAGCTATTTTGGTTGTGGAGATACGAAAATCACAAGGCGATGCATCTGTGCTGTTTGGAATCTGAAGTAGTTTCTATTGTGCACTATTTTCGACCAAGTTAAATGAATAATTTGGAAAAGTGTTCTATAAGGAAGTTGTGGAGAATTTGATAAGCTTTCCAACGGTATAAGCTACAACTTCATTGGATTAACATAATGAGAGTTACAACCATTTTACGACGCTGCTGTTTTTCTGCTCAGGAGGAATTCCATATTTCTTGTTCTTACCCATACACAGGTGTATCATTGGGATGACAGAACGTCTTGATATTAGTTAACTCATCTAGAAGGAGGTGCAAGCTATACTTTGGTGTCCCCTACTTTATCTTTTCTTAAGGGGGGTAGCCAACTTGAAGAATTTGCAAGATGAAGTGTCCAACGTTTTAGTTTGCGCAGTGGAAGCGTGGTTGTACTCAAGGATGTAAGAGAGAACTCAGTGTATTAAATAATGAGGTTTGGTTAGAGGAAAGTTATCCAAGACCACCAAGATGTGGATAAAGCTATCGGAGAAGCTTTCAAGTTAGTTTGGATCAAGAAACCTCAGGTAAGTGTTTGAAGGAATCCAAGAAGAGGTTAGAGTAAAACCTAAGTATTAACGTTGTCAGATCAAGACAAGAGTTTTATAGCTACAATGATGCACCTTGTCAAGGTGTGGGATGTGTCCTTATACAAGAAGAAAAGTAGTGTCTTGTTCATTAAGTCCACTAAGGAAGCATGAGTTGAACTACCTAACATGCATCTGGAGTTATCCATTATGCAGCATGGAAGTAATATCTTCTTGGAAGTAAAAGTGACATATAGGAGGGTCACAAGAATCTACCGGACATCTTCACTAAGTTGGTCTTGAGCTTGTGATATCCACATTGGAATGAAATAGGTTATGACTTAGAAAAGTGCTATTGCTTCAAGGAGCAAAGTCATGGCCGATGCCCTTAGCAACGGAGAGTCATGCTAAGAAGGTTCAGGTGACACCAAGGACTAAGAATTGTATTCCAAGTTTGAGCAACTTGATTGGAATCATTAATGCTTTGAAGATTGGTAGTAGAATTTCCTTCTGATTAAGAGATTTGTTAGGCTTCGTTGGAAGGTGGATATTTAAGAAAGAGAATTGGTATTATAGGAAAGGTGGCCTAGTGATTGGAGATACCTGAGAGTATTGATTGGAGCATTTGTCAAAAATCTTGGAATTAGTTGGGCAGGTGACTTGGAGTAAGATTCACAGGTATGCGAAGTAAGATGGAATTCTTATCAAGACGATGGAACTACACGAGAAAGTAAAGAAGAGTCTAAATACGGAGTATTCCCTATCTCTTAGGCGACGTCTTCCGAAGAGATTCATCTTTGGGGGGTAGAATTGTAACACCCCAAAATTTGTCACTTTTGAAAATAGAGTTAAAATGATTTATTTGTGAATTATTGTGCACATGAAAACATAGGAAAATAAAAATTTTCATTAATTTAAAATTTATCATAAGGTAGAAACGTGTTTGTTGTATTTATGCCGGTCGCACCTCGTGTTTCTATGTGCAAAATGTGTGTTCTTTTTTATACGTTTAGTAGACGAATATCTATCTCTAAGAATTTTTCAGCTTCTTTCTGGAATGTAATTCCTACCTCCTTCACCTTAATATTTATGTTCCAAGTTCCCAAAAATATTTCTATGAGCTTCAAATACTTTATTTTGGTTCATCATGTTCCAAAGTGTCCCTGAGAATTTTTCCCAAATTTTAAGAGGTCTCGGAGTATTTTTCGCAGCTTAAATAATAATTCTAGACTTTTCTGGAATTATTTTATGCACGAAATTAATTAATTCCAAAAATAATAAATCTCTCATTTTTTCCAACACTCAAAGCCCATGTACAATAATCCTAATAAATCATAAAGGCACATGCATTTATTTACTAATAGGCTTTAATGTTTATTTAGGTCCACTAGTGCAAGTGGATTAAGCAACGCCAATTAGTACCAAATCGTTAGTTGACGTGGACGTGGGGAGTTTTTCTTCCTATATATATCAACCAACCCCTTGGGCAAAGCATACCAAAGTTACCTTAAGGGGAGCCCCTAGTTTGGAAAATCTCTTGTGTAGTAAATTAGATTTTTCTCCTCCTTCTCTCGCTATCGTAGTTGTCAACACCGCCGGCTTGTCCTAGCCCCGCGTTGCCCCTAGTTTTGGATCTCGCCGAGCTCAGAAGCACACCCGCCGCTGTTGTTGACGCCGTCTGCCGCCTTTCCATCCTCTGCATCCGACTACCGATCCACGGCCAGGAGAGCAGAGGAGTCCTTCTACGTGAAGCACCATCTTCTTGTCCAAATTGAGCACGTCAGCGCTGTTCTTCGCCGGCTGATGGATTGATGGTGAGCACATCTACGGAACCCCATCTTGCTCTCTACTTTGTTTGTAGTTCCATGCCTTGTCGCCTCCGTGGAACTGGCCATGAAAACGTGTAACTTTCTGCCGTTGCCAGCACTCGCAAGCAAACAACTACGTCGTTCCCTGGAGCCAGGCATGCTAAGCATGTGTCTACAGTTCATGCAAGACCGAGAAAGCACGTACGTGATCAAGTCAGCTGCATCTTGTAATAATAAATGGTATGCCACATTATTTAATCGGCTAAATACTTTGCTGATGTGACGCCTACATCATCCTTGCATAGTAATTCAACATTTAATCTTGTATAAATAAAATTTCATCAAGTAGTTTCTGGGTCTAATTCTGAAGCTCTTCAAATATCATGTCGGGTGTTCACATTGCTTTAATAGAATATAAGTAATTAGGCTGCAGTTCAGTTTTCTTTACAAATAAATCTCTGTTCAAATAGTACAATGCTTTTCTGCATGATTCTTGCGTTCCTATGATCTTAGCGACGGTTAACATGGCAAATATTATGAATTCTATAAGTTAAATATTAATATAATTAATGTTTATGCAATGAGATTTATAAATAAAATATAATTAGTTATCTTGGTTTTCTAATTCAAAATACAAATTGACTTAATGTGATATTTTTGTCTGGAATATTCTATACATACTTTTATATAATTAAAATAAATGAAGCTTGCAGTTTTCTTTTTCTCCTTTAAGAATAATCTTTTGGTAATCGTTTCTTTCGCATCGTAACTACAGTTAGCATGCCTCTCAAGTCTGTGTGTTCGTAGCGAGACGCAGATTCATTTCATTACTTTTCATCTTGATTTTACGTTTGGTGTACTGTTCTAATTTAGATCTATTGTTTGCTTCATGTATGATTGTACGGATGTTTGTGTGGTGCTTTATGATTACGTCCGGTCGGTGAGATATACATGGCGATTAAAAAGAAGAAGAAGAACATTGAAGATTAAAGCTTACTGAAGGATCGATGTTGTAAGGCAAGTATAGCATGGGATCTTCCTTGTTGTCCTATACACCATTAATCATTTAATTCATACTGCATGTGTCTACCTTGACTGCCACTAAGGATTTCTTAGTATTTTGTTACCCTGTACCTTGATATCTTTGGGGTATTGCATTGGGTAGTATGATGCTAGTGCTCAACTAAAGCCATGATCTTGTAACTTGACTAATGGATATGCAATAAACACTAAAATATGCTTTTTAGCAATATGGAACAAGGGGGCTAGAGCATTGGGCTGTTTTTATGGTGCTCTAGATTCTTCTCTCTAAGGACTTATCTGTAAGTGATCATCCGGTACTTACAGTACAGCTGTGGTGGCTACATGGCTCTGGCTTTAGCTCAGTATGAGGACCTTTTCTAGCTTGTTAGAGGTTACCTTTATGGCACAAGAGGGGTGTGTTCCGGGTTGGATATAGTACGGCCTCTGTCCGTCAGTGTATAGGCTGCAAGTTATTGTGCCTATCGGAAGGGGACCTCTACATTCGCAGGCCACAGAAACCTAGCGGCCCTAACTTGTTAAACCAACCTTTGAAAGGCTTCGTAGTGAACCCTGTCGACCTTCCTTGGTAGTGGGTCAAGAGGCTGATCACCTCAGGCGAAAGGGTAAATCATTACTCATAGTGAAAGTGTACAACCTCTGTAGAGTGTAAAACTGGTATATCAGCTGTGGTCACGGTCACGAGCAGCCTTGGAACATTTACGGAATAGATGATGAATACTGATGATACTGATGATAAAGATGCTAATTAATGGTTAATTGTTTATGCTAGTCATTATTCATGTTTACCTAATCATGTGTTTATGGGCTTGTGATAAACTTGTTGCTACTCAATTGCTAAAATCATGACTCATTAAAAGCTAATTGCAGTTAAACCAGTGTCAGTCTTTTAAGCCTCATGAACCTCATGTTATATTTGTTGAGTACGACATGTACTTACGCTTGCTTTACTTTTGAAATATTTGGAAAAATCCCGGATGGGTACCAGATTGCTAGAGTTTGGAGGAATTAGGCTTATGATCAACCAGTCAGTTGTCCCTGGGGATTGGAGTCTTCGCTTGAAGATCGGAGTTGTCTTTTTGCGGTCTATACTTGAGGTTATATTCTTTATACTAATACGCTATGTATTTAGCATTGTCTTTTGATATTACCCTTATTTGTAGTTATATATGAGATTTGACTTTCTGGGCTCACATATGGTGTGTATCTGGTTTTATTCTTAAAACCGGGTGCTACAAAGTGGTATCAATGCTGACTATATGACGCAAGCCTAGTAGAAACTGGTCGTTCTAAGGTTTAGAAGTTGCTGTAAAAACCCTTGATCTATGAACCTTAATATTTTCTTCTCTACTATATCTCTACCCTTGCTATTCATCTCGTTATTTTAAAGCCTTTGTTCTCATCTTCACTCCTTGATTTGATTTGCTTTTAGAACTGTTCCTCATCACCTTCTTGCGTAATCTGAAGATAAGTCTTAGGATTGTTACCCCTAGTGTAATAAAAACGATAGTATCGCAAGTTGAGTCAATGATTGAGTTATGCATCTTTATTGCTTGTTGAATTGTCATTATGGTTATGATTGTTTTGGATCTTTGTAATGATTGCAATGATCTTGTTGGGTGTTCCCACAATTTCATTTAGTTTATCGGCCTAAGGTATAAGGATTAGTGCAACAAATAGTGGTTTTCTTCTGTTCTCCTTGTCCTGTCTTTTTGAAGCAGCCTGCACTCTTCGGATTATATCTCTATTCTTGGACAACAAACAATCATGAGAAAATTCTGGACAATAGTAGACTTCAATATCTTTCTCTGAGCGTAAGAAGTAGACTGATAGCTATTTTGGTTGTGGAGATACGAAAATCACAAGGCGATGCATCTGTGCTGTTTGGAATCTGAAGTAGTTTCTATTGTGCACTATTTTCGAATAAGTTAAATGCATAATTTGGAAAAGTGTTCTATAAGGAAGTTGTGGAGAATTGGATAAGATTTCCAACGGTATAAGCTACAACTTCATTGGATTAACATAATGAGAGTTACAGCCATTTTACGACGCTGCTGTTTTTCTGCTCGGGAGGAATTCCAGATTTCTTGTTCTTACCCATACACAGGTGTATCATTGGGATGACAGAACGTCTTGATATTAGTTAACTCATCTAGAAGGAGGTGCAAGCTATACTTTGGTGTCCCCTACTTTATCTTTTCTTAAGGGGGGTAGCCAACTTGAAGAATTTGCAAGATGAAGTGTCCTACGTTTTAGTTTGTGCAGTGGAAGCGTGGTGGCACTCAAGGATGTAAGAGAGAACTCAGAGTATTAAATAATGAGGTTTGGTTAGAGGGAAGTTATCCAAGACCACCAAGATGTGGATAAAGCTATCGGAGAAGCTTTCAAGTTAGTTTGGATCAAGAAACCTCAGGTAAGTGGTTGAAGGAATCCAAGAAGAGGTTGGAGTAAAACCTAAGTATTAACTTTGTCAGATCAAGACAAGAGTTTTATAGCTACAATGATGCACATTGTCAAGGTGTGGGATGTGTCCTTATACAAGAAGAAAAGTAGTGTCTTGTTCATTAAGTCGACTAAGGAAGCATGAGTTGAACTACCTAACATGCATCTGGAGTTATCCATTATGCAGCATGGAAGTAATATCTTCTTGGAAGTAAAAGTGATATATAGGAGGGTCACAAGAATCTACCGGACATCTTCACTAAGTTGGTCTTGAGCTTGTGATATCCTCGTTGGAATGAAATAGGTTATGACTTAGAAAAGTGCTATTGCTTCAAGGAGCAAAGTCATGGCCGATGCCCTTAGCAACGGAGAGTCATGCTAAGAAGGTTCGGGTGACACTAAGGACTAAGAATTGTATTCCAAGTTCGAGCAACTTGATTGGAATCATTAATGTTTTGAAGATTGGTAGTAGAATTTCCTTCTGATCAAGAGATTTGTCAGGCTTCGTTGGAAGGTGGATATTTAAGAAAGAGAATTGGTATTATAGGAAAGGTGGCCCAGTGATTGGAGATACCTGAGAGTATTGTTTGGAGCATTTGTCAAAAATCTTGGAATTAGTTGGGCAGGTGACTTGGAGTAAGATTCACAGGTATGCGAAGTAAGATGGAATTCTTATTAAGACGATGGAACTACACGAGGAAGTAAATAAGAGTCTAAATACGGAGTAATCCCTATCTCTTAGTCGACGTCTTCTGAATCTCGGGGATGAGATTCATCTTAAGGGGGTATAATTGTAACACCCCAAAATTTGCCACTTTTGAAAATAGAGTTAAAATGATTTATTTGTGAATTATTGTGCACATGAAAACATAAGAATAAAATTTTTCATTAATTTAAAATTTATTATAAGGTAGAAATGTGTTTGTTGCATTCATGTCGGTCACACCTCGTGTTTCCATGTGCAAAATGTGTGTTCTTTTTTATACGTTTAGTAGACGAATATCTATCTCCAGGAATTTTTCAGCTTCTTTCTGGAATATCATTCCTACCTCCTTCACCTTAATCTTTATGTTCGAAGTTCCCAAATTTTTTTATGAGCTCCAAATACTTTATTTAGGTTCATCATGTTCCAAAGTGTCTCTGAGAAATTTTCCCAAATTTTCAGAGGTCTCGGAGTATTTTTCGCAGCTTAAATAATAATTCTAGACTTTTCTGAAATTATTTTATCCATGAAATTAATTAATTCCAAAAATAATAAATCTCTCATTTTTTCCAACGCTCAAAGCCCATGTACAATAATCCTAATAAATCATAAAGGCCCATGCATTTATTTACTAATGGGCTTTAATGTTTATTTAGGCCCATTAGTGCAGGTGGATGGTGCAACGTCAATTAGTACCATATCGCTAGTTGACGTGGATGTGGGGAGTTTTTCTTCCTATATATATCAACCAACCCCTTGGGCAAAGCACACCAAAGCTACCTTAAGGGGAGCCCCTAGTTCCCTCGTGTAGTAAATTAGATTTTTCTCCTCCTTCTCACGTTGTCGCAGTTGTCGACACCGCCGGCTTGTCCTAGCCCCGCGCTGCCCCTGGTTTTGGATGTCGCCGAGCTCAGAGGCACACCCGCCGCTGTTGTTGACGCCGTCTGCCGCCTTTCCATCCTCTGCAACCGGCTACCGATCCACGGCCAGGAGAGCAGAGGAGTCCTTCTACGTGAAGCACCATCTTCTTGTCCAAATTGAGCACGTCAGCGTTGTTCTTCGTCGGCTGATGGATTGATGGTGAGCACATCTATGGAACCCCATCTTGCATCCATTTGTGGCAGAACAGGGTACGACATCCGGTCCATGCGGGTCCTCCACACGACCAGCACACCTTCAATGAGTACCTACGGTGGCTTCACCGGTCTACGAGGACACATATCAAGCGCCCGTACATTGAGGAGGCGATTGACGAGGACTCGGAGGAAGATGTCATCGAAGATGTGTACGACGTTACCACTAGGGAGGACACACAGCTACAGAGAGCCCCGCTTCAAAGATACGTGGTAAGATACTTGAATGGTATAATTTGTTATCCTTTTGGTATTAAGTATGTGTACTAAAACTGTTCAACCGCGTTTCTGTACACAGGCGACATAATTGTCAAGGCTGTCCAATGAAGCAGCGTTTCGGCTTCACGAGTCTAGAGGGCTGGGGCCAGGCATTCTCGCGGCTTTTGTGGAGGTAAACATAAACTTGTCCGTTCCAAAAATGTTTGTTCAGTGTATATGCGTTTGGGAAATACACTAACTTTAACGTCTACTTATGCAAAAGGTGAAGAAGAGCTGCAGGAAGCTAGCTCAGAAGCTTAGCTGCATGGACACTCCTTATGAGGAACCGCCACTCCCGGCGCGGTCGGGTGGCACGTCTTCAGCCTCTTTGAGGACACCAGCCGACTCTTCTCAGCAGATGACAGGTGCCACTTCCGCGGTGCGTACACCACCACATCATAGCGCTGGGAAGGACCCTGCAACCGAGGACGACGAGGACGACGATGACGACGAGGACAACCCCCCGGGCTTCCGCAGATAGCACGACCAGTGGGACGATTGGGCGTAGGATGAGATCGGCATATCTCAGCTAGGTGGTGCCCCGCTTGGTACCCAAGGAGCCTCACAGGTACTAACAAAGGTAGTTTCTTTAAATACGTATGCTCCATGAACTAACGATCATAAAGAATTATAAGTAATCATGCGTATTATATACTTGCAGGGTATGAGCCGTACGCACCGTCGACGCGACCATACCAACGTTGGCTACACTCCCAATGTGTCGCCAACAAATCCGAAGAGACAGAGGCGTCCGAGGGATCCTTACACTCCTGGGTCTTAGTTTGTTAGGTCAAACGAATATTGGCGTCCGAAACTTGCGGGGTTATTTGGTTATGTTATGTTAAACTTATGTCAAACAATGAAAATGTTATGTGGTCAACTTGCGCACGGACCTCATTTATTTGCTTCATATTCGTTTCTATGCGTCGCGGCAACACTGCCGTCATGATTAGCTTTCCTGGCGTCCCAAGATACTACACAACAGATGAGCACTGATTAACAATTGAGGATCGCAGCTTTATAGTTGCATTTCTATCTATTCTATGGAGCTGAAAAGATAGACAGGGAGAGGAGGCCAGAAGTCGAAAGCATCTGATGAACTTGCACGATGAGTGCGTACGTATATATCCTATGAGTTGTTAAGGAGCAACACCACGAGTCCACGAGTGCTTGTGATCGATTGATTCACCTATAATTAATGTGAGAGGCGTGTAAGGGGGAACTGAAGACCAGTCATTACGGTGGTTAATATGGGCGGCTGTTGAAAGGGAAAACACATGAAACATATATCTGAAACGCGTGAAACATCCAGTTGCAAAAGGCTCGTAAACACGGAGCTCGACGCCGGCGCAGAGTTCGATGCCATGGAGTGACGGGGTGGTCGCCGGTGCGAAGTTCATTGGCGGCACATGCCTCGGTAGTGGCCGCAATAGGTGGATGGGCGCGTGGCCGCGGCGAGTGGCAGAGTTCCAAGCACGAGGCACGGTGGAGACGGCGCCATGCGCCGTGGCGCGGCAATACCGCGCCAAGATTGGTGGCGCGGCAGACCCTGCCGCGTCAGCGGTCAGCGATTCCGGTCGCCGCCACGTCAGCCCTCTGCCGTGCCACTATGCATGGCACGGCACAGGCATGGCGCGCCATGATTTAAAATTAGTTTTCAAAAAGTGTTAAAATAAAAAAAAATTCTCAGAGCGTGGATCCTAGGCCTGCTAATAGACTAGGTCTTTGTTTTTCTAGGTTTGGTGTCCAGGCCCGTGACTAATACCGTGGTAGAAGCGCACCTTCGGAATGAGTTCCTCCGGCACCACCTTCGCGTCGTTGTCACGATCTCCAATGCCGACGAGGTGCGTGTGAGGGTGGTATCCACTAGATCTAGAATCTACACCAGCGACGGTTCTCTTCTAGATTTTGGTGGTTCCTGTTTAGGAGGTTCGTGCCTGCCGTTTCAACCAAGTATGGAGTTGATGCTGGTGTTGTGGAGCAGAGGGATGGCCGATGGGTTCAAGAATTTGCGGGGATGGACCTGTGCTCTGTCATTGCTGCTTGTTGGCGATGCACATTGGTTCATGGTCAAGGAAGCATGGGGTTTGTCCCTACGCGATGTTTTTCGTTGGTTAGCTCATTCCAATCCTCCGAGGTGGGACTATTTCGGCTAGCATCAACCCCATCATGCGATGGTTCTTCCTCTGGCCTTGGGGTTCTTGGCGACATACTTCTCCTTTCTCTAGTGGTAGCATCGACAATGACGGAGAAGAGCTGAAGGTTGCAGCCTCGGGTAGCACAGAAGATTCCCAGGCTTTCTTACAATTTCTTTTTGTCTAGGTTCTGCTATGTAAGCAGGTCTGGACAGTTGTTCCCTATGTACCCTTCTAGTGTGTTCTTGTGTTTGTACTTGGTCTCCATACGTTTTCGTTGAAAAGTAATACATATTTTTCATATAAAAAAGTTCCTTATGGAGTACTCTGCTACTACTACGACGATGAAATAGGACTGCTGTCCGTTAGCTACCGCTAGTTCAATTTGAATGCAGATATTGATAGCTACCACTAGTTCATATAAAAAAGACCCTAGGGATTGATTCAGATTGGATTCAGATACGGAAACACTATTGACCACACTTTAAGTTGAGTTTGAATGCAGATATTGATACTATCAGATACGAATACAAAACAGATACCTCAAATTCAGATTCACATTCTGATATCTATTTGAATATGAAGATAACATTTAGGTATGCTTAAAAAATTAATACTAGTGCAAATAACATATATATATTAATTAATATTTTAATAATCAAATATATAAAATTAATAAAAGTTCAGATAAATATTTGAGCACAAAAATATTTATCCATTAGTAAATGTAAATATATAAAAATTTCATGAATATAAATAAACTAAACTAAAGCACATAAAATTTATATGATTAGTCATATGAAAGTTAATTATTATGGTTTATATATATCATTAACTATAATATTAAAATTGTCATACATATACGGTTTTAATAGTTTAAATTATAATAAATATAAGTTTTAAAATTATCGTAAATTAAATCAAACTTTTATGATTAGGCATGTAGATAACTTTTAAATAGTTTAAATGAATTATATTAAAATAATCATCGTTTGCATTGTTAATTATTCATAAAGTATAAATTTTTAATGGTACTTTGTTCTTTACGGATACATATAATGTCAAAAAAATTTATAATTTTTCGAATACCGCGATTTGGAATCAGACAGAGAAGAATCATAAAAACAGATTCGAATACATCCAGTTAGCACCCATCTTAAAATCAAATATGAATATGGATATTACACTGACGCAGATACGGATATCGGATGTTTTGGATGTTTAGACATTTGGATCCATTCTATGCTACCCAAACACATCCATTTTATTTGGCAATTCCTCACTCGTCGATCGACGTCTCGAATTCTACACAAGGCTAACAATCATTGTTGTCCTTTGTCTAAGATTTGTCGTTATGTATAGTCCTACTGATGTGTAATTGTGCTGCAAAAGTCGACAAATAAATTTTATGTCCATTACTGTTTCAGATTTGTCGTTATCTTATCTTACTATTTTGTAGAAAATGAAATGACATACCAATCAGTCTGTCCTTTGTTTTAGATTTATCATCTATCTACTAGTCCTATACTCCTGTAGAGACTGTATTGTCACACTATATGTTTTGTCGTTTTAGAGTCCTAATACTCCTGTACAAAATGAAATATCACATGTTCTCTCACAGGCTATACTCTCTCTCACTCACTCCGACCATGCTCCGACTTTATTGTCCAATTATATTTTTAGGAAATACTTATCTATATTTATAATACTGCTCTCTCTATTTAAAATTATAAAACATTTTGACTTTTTTTAGATACATAGCTTTTGCTGTACACTTAGATATATATACACTATGTCTACATACATAGTTAAAGTAATAGTTTGGAAGCGAGGGAGTAATAAATAAATACATTTAAAACCGTAGCTTTACAAACCATTAGTGATAGTAGCTTCACACTCGATTCATTAGCCTTAACACCGTACTTAAGATCCAGGAACTGGTATAGTAGCGATGCTAGAAATCACTACAGATCTGTGCCACTAACCGGTTGACATGCCTCCGGGAAGCATCACATCATGTTCGTGACACAAACCGGTTGGATATACAACCCAACAACACAACCGGCCATAAATCAAACAAATTGTGCTTCCTGAATGTTCATTTGAGTTCTGATGTTTGAAATACATTGTGAGAGCCTCTTTGTAGTTAGTTGAGATTGAACATGTCAATATCTTGCTCAAGTTAAGTTAGAGATCTAACTTAGCTGTGGTGTCTAAGAAATTACATTTAGACCATTTTAGATTATAGAATGTAACACCCTAAAATTTGTATAATTTTAAAATAGGAGAAAATGATTTAATTATACATTTTGTAAGCATTTAAATTTAGAAAAATAAAAATCAACTCTGACCGAGTCCGCCGCAGATGCCACACACGCGTCAATGCGTTTTCATTGACGTGGTCCGACGGCATGCCTCCGGGCTCCCCCGTGCACCCGGGCGAAGACAGCATGCCGACACGTGCAAAGACTGGCCAAGAGAAAGAAAAGAGTTTTTTTGTGTTTGTGAACTATTAAAAAAGTTGTGTGAACACTAGTTTCACTAGTCCGAACTTTATTTTTTTGTCATCCACGTCACTCTGGCCGCACTTGTCTACGATGGTGTCAAACAGGTGGATGAAATGACCATTTTATCCTCAAATCAATTGGAGTTCCAATTCTCTCTCATTTCCTCCGATGCTCAAGTTAGTTGGTTTCCTCCCTTTCTTCTGGTGTCACTGCGTCTAAACTGCCGTGATACTAAAATTTAATAAATCTTTTTATCAACACTAATTTAGTTGGTATTCAAACTATTTGCAATAATGTTTCTAAGGCGATAAGGCCTAGTACATGATTAATATGATTATGAAACATTATATTATTTTTTTAAGCATATTGACAAACTCAAATGACAAAACTCAAAACTAGAATTTTGTGGACCTCATCGAGGGCTACCAAGTATCTTTGTCCAAACCCATACAAACGTTTAAGGTGACAAGCCCTGGTACGTGATTAATATGTTACTAAAACTTTATATTACTTTTAGCATCTTAATGATCTCAAATAAAAAAACTCATAACTAGAAAGTTGTAGATATCATCAAAAGCTATAATTTTCATATAAAAATCATCTTCCTCTAAGGTCATATATATGAAAAGATATGATTTTCTAAGATGGAGCTTTGCTGCTGACATGTGGGTCCCATCAATAGATCTTTGCCATGTAGGATACTGGGTTGGGTAAAGTCCATTTAGACTTAGATGAGACCTATTACATCTTTAGGAACAAAAATTGCATTTTGAAATTTCGGGGATATAGATGACACCTCAAGACAACTTAAAGACTATCAGTAAATTTTACTCTTTCTATTTTCCCACACACATGAGTTTACAAAAGATAATAACGACACATGAAGGACATAGAGCTACAAGAATATCATTGTCGGTGTTTCGAACAAACACCGGCTAGTAAATTTATAATTGTTGCACGTTAGGCCCAGATAGTGCACTAAAGGGCACAAGGTTTATACTGGTTCGGGCCGAATGTCCCTACATCCAGTCTGCTGCTGCTCGTGTTATTAGTACCGAAAAAGGTTCGTAGTAGGGGGTACAAACGGTCGAGAGAGGGAGAGGTCCCAAGTCTCTGATGGAATGGTCGAAAGGACGCCAAGAGCTCGGTCGCTGCTTGGCTGTATGAGTGATGTGTTGTGTGTGTTGAACTGATCCGTCAAGCGTCCGTCCCTTTAGTGGGGAGCCCTGCCCTCCCTTTTATGACCATGGGGGGAGCAGGGGTTACAGATGGGAGAAAGTGGAAAATGCCGACGGTATAGAAGGTCCTTTGAGGGAGCCGGGTCTTTCTTTTTTCCTATGCCTGCCCTGCTTAACACGGTAGGCCATGTCAGAGGTGGCATGTTCGCTGATCCTCGTAGGCCATGCCCTGGCCTCATTTAGCAAGTGGGTGCGTCCCATCCTACGCCGACGGACGGTGCGGCGTGCCTAAGGGCCGAGCTGTGACCCCTTGGGGAGTAATAGGGGAAGTGACCATACGTCCGTCACTGTAGATGATGTGATTTATGTCTTGGACCATAGTGGCTGTCGTATGCCTGTGTTAGTATCCGTGCCCGAGGACTGAAGGCGAAGCCTACTACACTGTGGGACAAAAGTAGGCGCCTACAACACTATTCGGGCACTGTTACGTCAGAAAGGGCTTAAAGCGCCCGTCCCATCGTATCCTGACGGTACCTTCCTGCAGGCATGCAGGGCATGGTCCTTGGCACTGCGTTTGACTCGAATGTCCTGTCGTACCCTGTGCTTGTCATCATGAAGGAGCAGGGTGCAATCGTTGGGCGAGGCGGAGCCTACCCTCGGACGTCGGGCGAAGCGGAGCTAGCCCCTAGCCGTCGGGCGAGGCGGAGCCCGCCCTTGGACATCGAGCGATGAGGAGCCAACCCTTAGCCGTCGGGTGAGGTGGAGGCCAGCCCTCGAGGGTCGGGCGAGGCGGAGCCAGCCCTTAGCCGTCGGGCGAGGCGGAGGCCAGCCCTCGGGGGTCGGGCGAGGCGGAGCCCACCCTCGGACGTTGGGCGAGGCGGAGCCAGCCCTTAGCCGTCGGGTGAGGTGGAGGCCAGTCCTCGAGGGTCGGGCGAGGTGGCGCCCACCCTCAGACGTCGGGCGAGGCGGAGCCAGCCCTTAGCCGTCGGGCAAGGCGGAACCAACCTTCTGTCGTTCGGGCAAGAAGCGCAGTAGTGTTCTTGTCTAACTGGAAGCGTCAACGTTCGATGGTCATTAGTCCCACCTCATTGGGTACCCCGGTATTAGGTCCCCGACAGTAGCCCCCGAGCCCCTGGGTGATTCAGATAGAATCGCCTGGAGGGTATTTCGATTTGCCAGAGGGTGCGCGCGAGCGCACCCGTCGGGTGTAGCCCCTGAGCCCTTAGGTGATTCGGATAGAATTGCCCAGGGGGTATTTCGATTCGCCAGAGGGTACGCGCGAGCGCACCCGACGCGTGTAGCCCCCGAGCCCCCGGGTGATTCGAATAGAATCGCCTGAGGGGTAATTTCGGATCCTTCGCGGGTAAGGCTGTGGGATTCGGTTTTTGTCAGCTTGATAGTTTTAAGGGAACCCTGGTATCCCGTTCATGGGGATTTCGTCTAGGGTGAACCTGGCTGTGACTCGATTGTGGATTGAGACCCCCCCTGCTACTCGTGTACCTAAGTCTTGGTCTCTTATGGGCCCGTCCCTCGTTGGGACGGCCGTCGAGACTGTTGGGTGGGCCCTTGGACCCATATTCCCTCGGTGGGAAAAAGAGTCCCGGTCTGCCTGGGGAAGGCGAACCATCTGTAGCGATTTTGGTGGGAAAGGATAGGGATCACTGGCGCGTATCCCGCGACATGACGCAGCGGTGTGTTGTGGTAGGCTCGGAGATCGAGGCGGATGGTTGCCCTTCTCGCTTCCGTCGCCCCTATAAAACCACGGGGTTCACCCCCAGGGTTCCATACTTCGCCTTTTTGCCTTCGCATTGTCAACCTCCGCTGCCAATCGCCAGAGCCTTCTGCACTCGCATCGCGGCTGCCGTCAGGCTTGTATCCGCATCGCAGCCACCGTCGAACTCGCATCCACCCCCTCCCAGTCGTTTCAATGGAGCCGTGGAGCGGATCCAGCATCACCCCTCATCACCTGGAGGGCCTCGTTCGTCGTGGCCTCCTCCGCTCGTTGACCGCCATCGAGGAGTGGCGGCTGCCCTGTAATGAGGATGTGCCATCGCCGCCCGAAGGGTATGTCGTGTCCTTTGCTCACTTCCATGAGCGGGGATTCACCATACCTGCTCACAAGTTCCTTTGGGGGCTGTTGGATTACTACCAGGTGGAGCTGCAGCACCTTACCACCAACGAGATCTAGCACATGGCGGCGTTTGTCGCCCTGTGCGAGGGGCTCTTGGGGATTGATCCTCACTTTGACCTACAGCGGCATCTCTTCACCATCAATCTTCTGAAGAAGCGGGTCGGCAAGCAAGAGCTGCACGCGCCGGTGGGATGCGCCGGCATTCACCTCCGCAACAACCGGGCAGAAGCGTACCCGTTAATGCGTCTGTCGACCTCCAACAAGGGGTGGCATTCGTAATGGTTCTATGTCAAGGATGACGCCGCCGCCGCCCTGCTAGTTTTCTCCAGGCGCGTCATCGAGGAGACCCCGGGGTCATGGAAGTGGGGCGTCCCAGTCAAGGAAAAGAAGAACCTGAACGACCTTCTCGCTGCCCTCCAAACTTTGAAGGACAGGGGCGTGAAGGGATCGGGGATCATTGGCGCTTACCATGCGAGGAGGGTGGCGCCGCTGATGGCGCGCGTGCTTCCCCTGCACCAGATGGCGCCCCGGGTGTCGTTCGAAGGGACGACGCTTGTCGGCGATGCGCTCCCTCCCTCCGAAGTGGCGTAGTGCATCAAGGAGGCGATGGAGCCTTCGAAGGACACCGCTGGCGTTGTCCTTGATTTTGTGTTTCTAGTGCCAGGGCATCCCCCAATGTGTCTGGAACCGGGGTTTATTGACTTTGTAAGTTTTCTTTCTCCATACTGCTTTTTTACTTGAATTTCTGACCCCTTGAAGCTGACCTTGGGATGGCGGGACCAGTCGAGGGCACTGTTCTTCAAGGAAAGCCTGGCTCCATTGCTGAAGGATTGAACCCTAGCAAAAGAGAACCATATTTCGGCCGAGTGGGACAAAAGGACGAGGGAGCTCAGGAAGAAGTAGCTGCTACGGAAGCAGCAAGCGCGTGATCGAGGAGAGGAGACAGATAGTGATGACGACGACGATGAGGTAGCTGTCGACGTGGATTGGGATGTCCTAGAGGATGAGGATACGCTAACATATGCCCACCGGTCCATGCAGGGACCCTTCCCATTCCACGCGGAGGGAAGCGAGTCCGTGAGGTCGGCGGAGCCGGGCCCGCCTTGGGTCCGGTGGGAGCCGATGGATCCGCCGCCACACCCAGGGTGCCGGCAAGGGATCGGTGGACGGGAGGGGGCGGATCTACTGCCGCCCCCAAGGTGCTGATGGAGGGGGGCTGCTCCGTCGCTGCGCCCTTAGAGACAAGGGAGACGAGCCCCCCTGCCCGGGAGCAGGGGCAGGCTCGAAACGGTCCCGCCCAGACGAGTTGGGGTAGGGGTTCGGGTGTTCATCCCCAAAATGTTCCCGCCGCCCAAAGGCGTCAGAGTAGGTCACTGATTCCCCTATTTTCCCCCCTTTTTTATTTTTCTGTTTTGACCCTATGCCTTTTACCTCTTGTAGGTTCTTGCGACGGGGCCGCTCTCTGGGGCTGGCGCCCAAGAAGAGCCTTACCCTTCAGGTGGGACGGACATTGTTGCCTGACGTCGCTCCTATTTTAGGCAGGAGTGGCGCTGATGCTGCGGCCTCGTTGGCCGGTCTGGCACCGCCTGCGGTGGCGCCTGCGCCCTTGGTCATTGTCGAGCAAGCGGCGGCGGAGGTGACTCCGCCATCTACGTTGGAGCGAACAGAGCTGTCGTCCATGCCAGTGGCGTCCTCCGTGGTGGGTGTGGCACCGCAAGCCGAGGGTCTGGTGTTATCGGTGGAGGTGGCCGCGACTGCGCCATGGCAGGAGCAGCCGGACGCAGCCACGGTGGTGTCCGAGGGGGTGGTGGAATCCATGCTACCGGAGGCCCAGGCGGAGGTGACCGCGACAAGCCTAGCGCCGATGGATGTAGCCACGGTGGCATTCGAGGGGGCGGCGCAATCCGCTCCACCGGTGGCCTAGGCTGTGGCGCCCGAGGCGGGTCGGACAGGGGAGGACACGGCTGAAGGATCTCTAGGCATCGAGGCGGTGGTGGAGAGGCCCAGCGGGGGGTCACCCTCGGCCCTGGTGTCTGAGGGGGCGGCGACAGAGTCTTGACGAAGGGATCTCGGCGATGATGGGCGTCCTAGATCAGGCCCGAGTCATCCTGTGCGACGTCATCGTTCCCAATGGCCGGGTATCTGTTTGATCTTTCGTCTCGTTTTCTTCTTGTCTTCATGTTTTTCGTATTTTTGACATTGTCTTCTTTTCAGTCCCTCATTGCTCGCAGTTGGGAGAAATCCTAGTTCCTCCGTGAGTAGAAGGTGGAATGGGACCACCTCACTGAGGAGGCCCGGCTGCGCGGAGATTTGAGCACCCAGCTCACCGCCACCCATCAGCGGGAGACCAAAGCACGTCGGGACGCAGAGGAGATCCATGGGATGTTCGAGAATCTATCGACGAGGGTGAAGCTGGACGAGGAGACGACCGCCAGGGTCCAAAAGGAGCAGGACGAGCTGCTCTAGAAGGACGCCGATGCCCGCCAGTGGGCCATCGAGCTCCTAGAGGAGTTGGAGATAGAGCGGGATCTCAAGCTGAAAGCCGAGGACAGGTCCGCGGCGCTACAGCAGAGAGCGAACTAGGATGCCGAGGTGATCGCCCGGCTGCACAGGTAGCGGGACGAGCTTCTCTAGACCGAAGAAAGACTTTGCTCAGAGCGCAGCACGGTCCGCGAGGAGTGCGACCGGGCTGGCCGAGAGTGCGATGAGGCACGTCGGGAGGTCAAGGCCCTCCAGGCGAATCTTGGAGACGCAGTGGCTCGAATGCTAGAGGCTGAGGAAATTTCTGCCGGGCTGGGCATAGAACTCGCTGAGGTGCGGGGGACCCTTCAGGTTGAAAGCGATCAGCACGATCTTCTATGCTCTATCATCATGGTGGTCTATGACGACCTGCAGGTGGCGCAAGAGGAGGGGACCAGCTCCCTTATGACTCGTGCCGCTGGTATCACGGCACGGGTGGGCCAGCTTGAGGAGGACGCCTTTCACGTCGGGATCACCCAAGCCTTCACTGTTGCCCGTTCTCATTAAGATCGGGAGATCAACTTGGAGGTAATGAGCCAGGGCTTCGCGCCTAGCTATGAAGACCCCAAGCTGGATGAGATCGAGAAGGCGGTGACTCCCCTTACGCGGAACCTGGCGAACAGGCTAAAAGACATGGTTCTCCCTTCGAGGAAGTAGTTAGTCGAATATGTTTGATAAACATTTATCTATAATATGTGGACAAGCGTTGGTACTTTTGTGTCCGAAAATAGATTCATGACTTTGTTTCACAATTTCGTTTCATTTGTTTGATCTTACCTTTTCCCTTTTTGCGATGAAAAAAGATTTATGTGATCCGACCCTTCCGCTCGTTAAGACTGTAGGGCCCGAGGTGTTCAGGGGAAATTTTGATTGTGCTGGTGAGCAAAATTACCGTAGCCATCTGAGCATGGCCTTTTTGCGGTCTTACCTATTTGTTCCCCCAAACCTTGCCGCTAGTCTCGACGCGAGGAAAAGGTCTGATGTAATGACTATTTCGAAAAAAGAAAGGAGGTACTCATACCTTTGTCAGCCCCCGAGTGACATCCGACCCCTTACGGTCGCTAGGGCTGGATGTTACTGGAGACCAGAGCGAGGGTCGCGAACTTAGTCTTACATTTGCACATACCCCTTACTTAGGATTTTGGCGATCGCTGCGAGACCATGTGTTTGGTCTTATCGCTAGCCCGACCTTCCCTGAGCCCCCACGCGTGGTGGGGATTCGGTCAAGGGCCGGCTCATTTTGTGACTGTCGCCCCGTCCGCGGTTTTCGTAACTGGAGGGGTTAAGGCGACGTCACTTGCCTCGATGGCTTGAGTGATGCACTTTATGAGCTCGCTAACGGGGATGTTCGGACGGAATCCGATCCTATTTGCTTTGCGACACGGTCGGCAAAGCCCTCGGGTGGCGTTCCGTTGCTCCTTGACCCGCCTTCCAATAGATTCCCCCTCAATAGGGATTCTATGGGTTCGACTAGAGGCTGGATTGAACTAGAAGGTTGAGATAACCCTTCCCGCCTTAATGTGGGTTGGGCAAAGGCCGCTGAGGCCCATCTATGTTTTTCTCCCCTAGCTCTTGTTGAACGCGAGGCGGCCTTAGACCCTTGATGGGTCATCCTTCGAACCTTGGTCTCTCGATCATGGATCGAGCGGCTTGAGCCCCCGAGCCCGTTAGGGTCTGTTAGGGGTCGGCCGTGTTTCGCGCGTTACCCCATCCTCGGTTTCCGCAACCAGAGGGGCTGAGTTGACGACACTTGCCTCGATGGCCCGAGTGTCGTGCTCAATGAGCTCGCTAACAGGTATGTTCGTGTGAAATCCGGGTCCATCATTTGCTGACGGGGTCGGCAGAGCCCTCATGTGGCATTTCACTACTTCTTAACCCGCCTCTCGGCAGATGCCTGAGCTGTTCGATAGGCTCAGGTGGCCTCTCCTTGATGGAGATTCTGTGGGTTTGGCTCAGGGCTAGAATCGAACGAGAAAGGTTGAGATGTCCCTGTTCGCTTCTGAGCGGGGTCGGGCAAGGCCGCTGGGGCTCATCTCGGTTTTTCTCCCCTAGCTCTGTTTGACACGATGCGGCCTTGAGCCCTTTGTGGGCCAGCCTTTGAACCTCGATCAGTCGCCGCTAATATTGAATGAGGCGACTGCCGCTTCGTGACGTGACACGAAGCGTTGGAATGCAGCAATTTGCATATGCAACGTTTGGATGTATGTATTCAATGTATAACTTAATTGAAACGAAAGCGGGGGGTCGGTAATGTTACCCTGGTGGTGTGAGCGACGGGAAGCTCTTACCAAATATGTCAGTGCGGGGTTTGGGTCCGACGTTTGCGATGAGGTTGGTGTAACCTGCATAAGCATTGCCATTTTTCGTTTTTGTCTCTCGACGGCGATCCGAGCCGTCCGATTGATTTAGGCGACCTGACAGCTTCTCCTCGAAGGAGATTCTATAGGAGGACCCCCCAAACTCTTCTCAAGAAGGCGGGAGCTAAAGCTTGTGGTGTGGGGAACTGTGAATTTGATTATGCTGGTGAACAAAAACACCATAGCTGTCGGGACGTAGGGTCTGGCGGTTCATCTAGTTGATTTCAAAGTTTTATACCCACACGCCGTGCTTTCGGTTTTAGACATAAGGAGGGGTCAGGCGAAGAGGATGTCTAAATAGGTAGACACCCTCGGCAGCCCCTGAGTGGTGTCCATGCCCCTGCCGTTGCTGGGGTTAGAAACTCGGTAATGAAATTAACGCGCAAAGTAAGAAAACAGAGGTGCTTATCTTTCTATGGCCGTTCGTTCATCGTTTCGCCTGGGCCGTCCGATCAACCTAGGAGGCCTGTTGGGCCCTCCATAGACGGGGGTTCCATCGTCGGGTCATTCTATGGTCCTGCCTAGGGAAGCAGAGAGTCACCTGCATGCGGGTGTGCCCTGGTTCTCACGCCCGGCGCGTGTTAGTGGCGGGCCACTCCCAGGCAATATCCTATTTGACCAGGCGACATCTCATCGACCAGAACATGTCCCGTTGATTCCGGCACATCCCCTCAGGTTCCCATCGGCATTGATTTCCCATCTGCATTGAATAAAGGAAGGAAGAGAGTTTTCCGCCCCAACCTTTCGCCTTTCCTTAGCCTCTTCCTTAAATATGGAGAGGGGGGGGGAGTTCTCATCCCATTCTCTCGCCTGTTCTTGGGCCGCTACCTCTTCTCCTTCCTGTCCACCTAATGCATTCATGCATCGCAGTGGGTCCTAAGTGAGAGAGGGTAATGCGAGGGAGAGAAAAACTCACAGATCCGCTCGTGAATCTAGAGCGTGATGTTGAGTTGGAGGTCATCCAACATAGATGAGATGGTGCAGGCCACCTTTGCTGAGAAGGGGCCACTGCTGCCGAAGGAGGAGGGCCACTGGAGGGTGCCGGGCATCGTTGGCTTTGACATCATTCGTTGCGGCCTTTCCTCAGCGGGAGACGCCCCTCGCCCAGATGCCATTGTCAAGGTTGCGGCTGATGACGATGGCGTAGTCCCTGGATGCCCCGGGGAGGGCACCGCAGTCGCCGACGTGGTGCTCAACATTGCAGATGACGGTGCCCTCGAGGATCCCACGGAGCGGTAGGGCGTTGCCGATGGAGAGCGTGGCACGGCGACCGTAGCAGTGCTCGTTGTAGGGCTGGTCAGAAACTGTAATCGAATAAGTTTGTGGGGGAGCCCCCGAGTAAACAGTCTTTTGTATTTATTAAATACATTAGTCCTTTTCATGACGGGATCACTTTGTAAGTGGTGAATTTGTGCAAAAATAAACAAATTTTCATCTTTTGTTTCAGCAAATTGTTTTTCGGCTTCCTCTTTTTTTTGTAGAAGAGGTTTCGGTGCCTTCCGACCCTTCCCATGGTTCAGGTCGCAAAAACTAGGAGTGCGGGTGAATCAATTCTAGTCACGCTGGTGAGCAAGGAGGTCATAGCCGCTTGGGCGTGGGTTTCTCGCAGTCCTACCTGTTGTACTCAGAATTTGTTCTCAAAATCTTAGCCCTTTGGACTTGTTATGAGAAGAATGGAAAACTTAGAGAATGTTTGCAAAGGTAGCACAAGAAGTGTTTATAAGATAAACGTACTTATATCACTTATATCAGCCCCCGAGTGAGGTCCGACCCCTCACAAGTTGCAGGGGTCAGATGTCACTAAAGATCAGGGATTTCTAAAGACAAAAACTAATAAGGGAAAGTATGCGTTTATTAAGGGAAAAAACGACGTAGCTGCTCAATGTTCCAGGCGTTGGTGAAGACCTCACCGTCGATGGTTTTGAACTTGTAGGCGCCTGGCCGGAGTACTTCTACGATGACATATGGCCCCTCCCAGGGTGGGGAGAGCTTGTGGTGGTCCTTGTTGCTCTGCATGAGGTGGAGAACCAGGTCCCTGACGTTGAAGGCTCGGTCCTGCACCCATCGGCTATGGTACCAACGCAGTGCCTGCTGGTATTTGGTCGAACGGAGGAGGGCGATGTCGCTAGCTTCGTCTAGTTGGTCCATGGCATCATCGTGGGATGCCTTGGCTCCCTGTTCATCGTATGCTCTGATTCTTGGCGCTCCATAGTCGAGGTTTGTTGGGAGGATGGCCTCGGAACCATAGACCATGAAGAAAGGTGTTGTAGCCGGTGGCCCGTCTGGGAGTTGTCCTCAGGCTCCAGAGCACCGCAGGGAGCTCGGTGACCCAGCGTGCGTCGAACTTGTTCAACCGGTTGAAGATCCTAGGCTTGAGGCCCTGTAGGAGCATGCCATTTGTGCACTTGACCTGTCCATTCGTTCGGGGGTGCGTGACGGTAGCACAATCAACTCGGATGTGTTGTTCATCATAGAATCAAATGAATTTCTTGCTGGTGAACTGCGTGTCGTTATCTGTGATGATGGAGTTCGGTACTCCAAAGCGATGGATGATGTCGAGGAAGAACATCATAGCTTGCTTAGACTTGATCGTGGAGATCGGCCGAGCTTCAATCCATTTTGTGAACTTGTCCACGGTGACAAGCAAGTGGGTGTAGCCCCGGGTGCCTTTTTGAGAGGCCAACCAGGTCAAGCCCCCAGACCGCGAAGGGCCATGTGATGGGGATCATCTAGAGTGCCTGGGCTAGGAGGTGAGTCTGTTGAGCGTAGTACTGACACCCTTCGTAGGTGCGTTCGATTTGCTCGGCGTCGGCTACTACAGTGGGCTAGTAGAAGCCCTATCGGAATGTGTTCCCAACCAAGGTTCTTGGCGTAGCATGGAGGCCACAGACCCCACCATGGATGTTGCTCAGCAGAAGTTTTCCCTGTTCGATGGGGATACAGAGCTGCAGGATCCCGGTGTGGCTCCGCTTGTAGAGTTCACCCTCCACAAGAACGAATGATTTGGCATGATGTGCGAGCCGTCGAGCATCCATCTTGTCCATTAGCAGTGTGTCGTGGAGGAGGTAGTCGAGGTAGAGTGTTCTCCAGTCGTCCAGAGGGTCGGGCTCTATCGCTGGATCCTCTTCAAGCTCCATGACACTAGGGCCAGGTGGAGCCATCGGTTGGTCAGCCCCCGGGGCTAGATCAGATGGGCCATCATTGGCCCGCTCTGATCCTTCATAGCGCACTGAGGGTTTGTGTTAGTCGCTGGCGAAGACACCCATTGGCACCGGTTCTCGTCCAAACACCGCCTTCACAAGTGTGTCGGCCGCCTCATTGGGGCGCCTTGGGATGTGATTGAGTTCAAGGCTATCGAACTTGTCTTCCAGTTGTCGGACTTCTTGGCAGTACGCAGCCATCTTGGCGTCATGGTAGCTTGACTCCTTCATGACTTGGTTAACGACCAGCTGAGAGTCACCCCAAATGTTGAGGCGTCGGATGCCCAACTCGATGGCGATGCGTTGGTCGTTGACGAGTGCTTCATATTCGGCCACATTATTTGATGAGGGGAAATGGAGCCGAGCCATGTACCTCATGCGGACCCCGAGGGGTGATACGAAGACCAGCCCCGTGCCGACGCCCTTTTTCATCAAGGATCCGTCGAAGTACATCGTCCAGTACTCTTGATCGATGACCGTTGGTGGTGTCTAGACCTCGGTCCATTCGGCAATGAAGTCAGCCAATACCTAGGATTTGATCACCGTTCGAGAGGCATATGTGATGCCTTGATCCATCAGCTCGAGTGCCCACTTTGCAGTTCTTCCCGTGGCGTCCTAGCTCTAGACGACCTCGCCGAGGGGGAACGACGTCACAACCGTCACGGGATGTGACTCAAAGTAGTGGCCCAGCTTCCTCTTGGTGATGAGGACAGTGTAAAGGAGCTTCTGGATTTGGGAGTAGCGGGTTTTGGAGTCGGATAGTACCTTGCTGATGAAGTACATAGGGCGCTAGACCTTGAGGGCATGCCCCTCTTCCTCCCACTCTACCACCAGGGCGGCGTTGACCACTAGCGTGGTGGCTGCTATGTATAGCAGGAGGGATTCTCCGTAGCTTGGAGGAACTAGGATGGCGGGCCTTGCTAGAAGTAGTTTGACCATGTCAAGCGCCTCCTGGGCCTCGGATGTCCACTCGAAGCGGTCGGCTTTCTTCAGGAGTCGATAAAGGGGGAGTCCTCGTTCGCCGAGGTGCGAGATGAATTGGCTGAGGGTGGCAAGGCACCCTGTGATTCGCTGAACCCCCTTTATGTTCTAAATCGGGCCCATCCTTGTGATGGCTGAGATTTTCTCTGGGTTGGCTTCGATGCCATGCTCGGAGATGATGAAGCCGAGCAGCATACCCCTCGGGACCCCGAAAACATATTTCTCGGGATTGAGTTTGATGCCATTCGCCTAGAGTTTTGCAAAGGTTTGCTCAAGATCGGCAATGAGGTGGTCAGCCCGTTTGGACTTAACTACGATGTCGTCGACGTTGGCCTCAACGGTCTACCCGATGAGGTCCTCGAAGCATCTGGGCATACATCACTGGTATGTTGCCCCAGCGTTCTTCAGACCGAACGGCATCGAAACGTAGCAGAACGATCCGAAAGGGGGTGATGAAAGACGTCGTGAGTTGGTTGGACTTTTTCATCATGATTTGATGGTAGCCGGAGTACACATCAAGGAAGCAGAGGGTTTCGCACCCTGAGGTAGAGTCAACTATTTGGTCTATGCATGACAAAGGAAACGGATCCTTTGGGCAAGCCTTGTTGAGACCCGTATAGTCAACACACATCCTCCATTTCCCGCTCTTCTTTCGTACAAGGATGGGATTGGCTAACCACTCTAGGTGGTGTACTTCCCTGATGAATCCGATGTCCGACAGTTTTGCTATCTCCTCACCGATGGCTCTGCACTTTTCCTTGTCAAAGTAGTGTAGGCGTTGCTTCACCGGCTTGGAGCCTAGATGCATTTTCAAGGTATGCTCAGTGACCTCCCTCAGAATATTTGGCATATCCGAGGGTTTCCATGCAAAGATGTCTTTGTTGTCGCGGAGGAAGTCGACGAGCGTGCTTTCCTATTCGAAGGAGAGCGTGGTAACAATGCGTACCGTTTTACCCTTGGAGCTGCTGGGATCTATGAGGACCTCCCTAGAGCCCTCTGCCGATTCGAACGACCCGGTCGACTTTTTTGCATCGGGCGCTGCTTCGGGGACCTCCTCCTTGAGGGCGGCGAGTTCCCCGGAGGCGACAATTGCCATGGCGTGGCCACAACACTCAACCTCGCACTCATAGGCACGCTGGAAGGAGGTGCTGACGGTGATGACCCTGTGGGGGCCCGACATCTTCAGCTTGAGGTACGTGTAGTTGGGGATGGCCATGAACTTCACGTAGTATGGACATCCTAGGATGGCGTGGAAGGTTCCGAGGAACCCAACCACCTCGAAGGTGAGGGTCTCAGTCCTATAATTGAACTGATCCCCAAAGGTAACGAGCAGATCGATCTGTCCGAGTGGCATGGCCTGCTTCCTGGGCACGACGCCGTGGAAATGCGCTCGGATTGGGCTGAGGTGCATTCGGTCAACGCCCATCACATCAAACGTCTTGACGTACATGATGTTGAGTCCGCTGCCTCCGTCCATCAGGACTTTGGTGAGGTGCTTTGGGCCGACGATCGGGTCAACCACAAGCGGATACCTTCCTGGGTGCGGGATGGCATCCGGATGGTCGGTCCGATCAAAGGTTATGGCGGACTCCGACCACCGGAGAAAGGGAGGTGTGGCCAGTTGGGCCGTGTAGACTTGGCGGCGTGCGACCTTCTGACGATGTTTGGAGTCATAGGCCGTTGATCCCCTGAAGATCATGAGGCAACTGTCTAGCATTGGAAAGCCGTCATCCTTCTCCTCGGCATCGTCTGTAGCGGGGGCAGGTTCCTTCCCCTACTCCCCTTTGTTGGAGCCTCTGGACAAGAACTTCCGCATGAGGCTACAGTCCTTGAGCGGATGCTTTTATGGGAAAGGTGTGATTTGGGCATGGCCCCTCAAACATTTTTTCAAAGTGGTTCAGAGTGCCCTCCGCGGGGTTCCGACCACCCTTGCGGTTAGTAGCAGCCACGAGCGGGTCCTCGCGCCGTTGCTTCTTATTTTTTCTTTTAGCGGAACGATTGGAGGTGCCTTCGCTGGCACCCTCGTCCTGCCTTGCCTTGTCCTCGAGGCGATCGAAGATCGCTCCAACCACCACTTCTCTTGAGGCGTGGCTGGTGGTGATGTCTAGGAGCTCCTTGGTGGTCCGCGGGCCCTTGCGTCCCAGCTTATGAACCAAGGACTCGCAGGTCGTCTCGGACAGGAAGGCTCCTATCATGTCGGCGTCGGCGACGTTAGGGAGCTCGTTGCACTGCCAGGAGAAGTGTCGGATGTACCCATGGATGGTCTCACCAGCCTTCTGGCGGCATTTCTTGAGGTCCCATGGGTTCCTAGGGCATTTGTACATGCCCTAGAAGTTTCCCACAAAGATCCCCTTTAGATCCGCCCAACTCTGGATTGCGTTGGACGGCAGGTGTTCCAACCATGCCCGAGCCGAATCGGCCAAGAACAGTGAAAGGTTGCGGATAATGAAGTCGTCATTATCCACACCACCAGCTTGACTGGCAAGCCAATAGTCTTCAAGCCAAAGCCCGGGGTTTGTCTCCTCGGAGTACTTAGGGATATTAGTAGGTGGTCGATGCCTTGGCGGGAACGCAGCGTTGAGGATGTGCCGGCTGAAGGCCTGAGGCCCTGGGAGGCCGAGGCTCGGGCTCCGGTCCTCGCCGCTGTTGTAGCATCCACCGCGTCGAGGATGATAGTCGTGGCGTGCTCCTTCCCTCGGGTCGCTATAGGTACATCTGCAGGCGTCGAGGGTGCTGCGAGCGTCGCGGTTGTGGTCGAGATGTTGATGTACCGGGATTGCAATGCGCTGCCCGCCGCCTTGTGGCGCTTGGTGGACCAATGCGTCCCTGGCGGGGCGCACCGAGGGCGTACGCTGGCTAGCGTCGGGCTCGTGTCACCGAGACAACGAGCTCTTCGGCTACTGCGCTGCCGCACGCTCAAGTAGCGTGCGAATTTCGTGGTGGACCCAATGATCCTCGGGCGTCGCGACCTCTGGAAGGCCATGAAGTAGGGCCGTTGCGGCAGCAATGTTCTGGCTTGCCCGAACGAAGTAAGGAAGGGTTTCACCATCGGCGATGATCCTTCGGTTTACGTCGCGGGCCACGGCACGTGCGTGCCCACCATCTCCGTGGCGACTGATCTCCTCATCGACCTCCACGTACTCCCGAACAAGCTGTTGTCCGGCTTCATCTATTTCCCGCTTTCGGGCTCTCAGCTGCTCCATGCCTACGTGAGGTGGGGCCGCTGTCCCCCTCTCGGTTGTGCCGCCGAGGTTGCCTGCCGGGGTAGTCTCCTCTGTGGAGACGCTTTCGACGTGTCCCTCGGAGGTTTCTGCCATCAAACATTCCCGGGAGGGATGATGGCTCCCCCTACCGGAGTCAAAGCCAAAGTCCGACCCTGGCCCCTCCGCGAGGAGGCCGTGGAGGGATTCCATAACACTTTCGATCATCCCTACGAACTCATTGTTTGCGGGGGACAGGATCGTGCGCTGTGCCACAAGGTGGCTAACGGTCGCCGCGGCGTTGCGGAGACCGAACGGAAGCACCATCGGGGCACTCCGTGCGGAGTGTTCTGGAGAGGGTGAGGTGGCACGGGTCCTCCCTAGACGACTATGGTCCAAGGGAGATGCTAGGCTGGCGCTCAAGCCTCCAGTAGTTGAAGTTGACGGAGGGGAGAGACTGGACGGTGGCGTGGGCCAGCGCCAACTCTCCTCCCTTCGTGACGATGAAGTCTTGGTCACCGAAACGCACGTGCGCGCCCGGGATCCAGCTGATTGCGTGGTTAGCCATCCGAGGCCAGATTTGCAACGCGCAAAGGCTCCTACCTGGTGCGCCAACTGTCGGTGTTTCGAACAAACACCGGCTAGTAAATTTATAATTGTTGCATGTTAGGCCCGGATGGTGCACTAAAGGACACAAGGTTTTTACTGGTTCGGGCCGAATGTTCCTACGTCCAGTCTGCTGCTGCTCGTGTTATTAGTACCGAAAAAGGTTCATAGTAGGGGGTACAAATGGTCAAGAGAGGGAGAGGTCCCAAGTCTCTAATGGAATGGTCGAAAGGACGCCAAGAGCTCGGTCGCTGCTTGGCTGTATGAGTGATGTGTTGTGTGTGTTGAAGTGATCCGTCAAGCGTCCGTCCCTTTAGTGGGGAGCCCTTCCCTCTCTTTTATAGACCAAGGGGGGAGCAGGGGTTACAGATGGGAGAAAGAGGAAAATGCTGAAGGTATAGAAGGTCCTTTGAGGGAGTCGGGTCTTCCTTTTTCCTTGTGCCTGCCCTGCTTAACATGGTAGGCCGTGTCAGAGGTGGCGTGTTCGCTGATCCTCGTAGGCCATGCCCTGGCCTCATTTAGCAAGTGGGTGCATCCCATCCTACGCCGGCGGACGGTGCGGCGTGCCGGAGAGCCGAGCTGTGACACCTCGGGGAGTAATAGGGGAAGTGACCATACGTCAGTCACTGTAGATGATGTGATTTCTGTCTTGGACCGTAGTGGCTGTCGTATGCCTGTGTTAGTATCCAGGCCGGAGGACTAAAGACGGCGCCTACTACACTGTGGGACAAAAGTCGGCGCCTACAATACTATTGGGGCACTGTTACATCGCAAAGGGCTTAAAGCGTCCGTCCCATCGTATCCTGATGGTACCTTCCTACAGGCATGCAGGGCATGGTCCTCGGCACTGCGTTTGACTCGAATGTCCTGTCGTACATTGTGCTTGTCATCATGAAGGAGCATGGTGCGATCGTCGGGCAAGGCGGAGCCCGCCCTCGGACGTCGGGCGAGGCGGAGCCCACCCTCAGACGTCGGTCGAGGCTGAGCCAACCCCTAGCCGTCGAGAGAGGCGGAGGTCCCCCTCGGACGTCGGGCGAGGCGGAGCCCACCCTCGGACGTCGGGTGAGGCGGAGTCAGCTCCTAGCCGTCGGGCGAGGCAGAGCCAGCCCTTAGCCGTCGGGCGAGGCGGAGGCTAGCCCTCGGCTGTCGGGCGAGGCGGAGCCAGCCCTTAGCCGTCGGGCGAGGCGGAGGCCAGCCCTCGGGGGTCGGGCGAGGCGGAGCCCGCCCTCGGACGTCGGACGAGGCAGAGCCAACCCTTAGCCATCGGGCGAGACGGAACCAATCTTCCGTCGTTCGGGCAAGAAGCGTAGTAGTGTTCTTGTTTGACTGGAAGCGTCAACGTTCGATGGTCATTAGTCCCACCTCATTGAGTACCCCGGTATTAGATCCCCGACAATCATCTTTTTAGGAGAGGCTTGCCTACTGAAATAGGTGACCCAATTAAAAATAATCTAATTAGGCATGTGAAATGAGCTCCCTTGTATGAACTGGAAACCATTGTCCACGGTTACTCTACTCATCAAAACTCAAAAGATCAAAACGGTAGCAAGCTTGGCTAGTAGCTCCTTGAGAACAGCAGGACAGCTAGCGTTGAGCACCTCAAAGCCATCCGTCTCAGTGAAGGACTCAAGATTGAGACTAGATGTGAGGAAATGAAAGCACGCCTCCTTCAACCCAGGGCAATGGTGTCGGTCAGCTAAAACCAACATCGCCGCCACGGAGTCTGCACGTATGTGCTTGCACAGCTTCTCCTGGCAAACCAGCTTCATCCTCTCGAGACCGTACCTGTCAGCGGCGGCAAGCAGATGCTGATACAGCACCACCGCTTCGTCATCATCACCGTCTTGCTCGGCGTTGTCGTCGTCGGTCTCCGGCAGCGAGTCGGTGTAAATGAAGGCCAGCAGGGAGCTGAACACCTGAGCTTCCATGTCCTCAATCGGTATGACGACGCCCGTGCTCTTGGTCTCCATCATCTCGCCAAACAGCTGCGCTCTGAACACCGGTGACCGCGCCGCGAGCACGCACCGGTGCGCGGAGAACGTCTCGCCTCCCGCGACCAGCTGGAGCGTGACGTCCGCGCCGTCCTTACGCGCCAGCAGGTCGCCGAGATGCCGGTGAAGGTCGGACGGGGGCACGGTGACGAAGACGCCGCCCTTGGCCGCGAAGGGCTTGACGGCGATGTCGCACCGGACGGTGAACCGGCCGTCCTTGTTAAGGTACTCCTGCCGCTGCAGATCGTTCCTGGGTGATGAAGCCGGGACACTCCCACTGCCACATCTGCTGGATCTGGCAGTTCTGGAACGAGATCGCTCGGGTCCTGGACGGCACCTGCCGGCCTCCTCGGTCGAGCAGGCTGAGCTTGAGCGATGCGTTCATGGTGGGTTCGCGCGTGCTGCTGTAAGGAAGACAAGGGGTGAAGGACACTGTACCAGCAGCGGGATCAGTGCAGTAGACGCATCGCCAGTTGTAGCCTTGTATGCAGGGAGACCATGAGGAGTCGTCCAAGTCAGAACAGATCTTGAAGTGAGGACCAGGAGAGCTGCTGTCGAGCCCGGTGGCCGCAATCTCGAACTGGTGGTGCTCACTTGCCATAGTGTGGTCTCAAACTGGACAGCGGAGGCTCAGCGTGCTCGACGGTGGTGGCTGATGAGGCGCCCGACCAGATGGCACTATATATATATATATATATATATATATATATATATATATATATATATATATATATATATATATATATATATATATATATATATATAGGTGTAGAGTCACACGGATAGACTGTCGATGAGGTGGGCTTTGGGGTGCCGAGATCGTGTGAGCACCACAGGTTGCATGGTGGATGCAGCTGGTTGGAAGAGGGGAGCTGGTATGACGAATGGTGAGATAACGCTGTTGCAAGGAAGGCGATACCCCAGAAGTTGTTGACACCAGAGGTTGTGCTTTCGTCTGATCCCCAAGCTGATGCTGCAAAGGTGCTTTATTTCTTTCAGTAGTAAATCCGTAGATAAAGGCTCTTTATTTAGAGAAGGGAAAGCAGACGTGCACATCTTCATGTGACCACTTCTTTTCTTTCTTTCTAATATTCCTCCTGGCTCTTAATTTTTCCCAGCACCATGCCATTGTTTCTAAATGCATCTAGGACGGGTGCTCTAGGCAACGTAACGCCATAAAAAGCTGTGTGTTACTCACCGTGTTGCGCCCCGACCGCTTGGATTCCCATGCTCTGTTTCCCGCGCTGCACCCTGATTCGTGTGCTCACGTAGGGGCCTGTGCCCGACAAGATGACTCGCCCTACCCACGCCTCACACCCGTGCACGGGGACTGCTCGCGCCCCCTCCGCCTCCCACGCGCATGCACGCGGGGACCATCTGCGTCGGCTCGGCGTCGCCCCAGCGGCTGCAACAGGCGGCTACAGCAGGTGGATCCCATTGCAACATGTGCAACACAAATCTACTTTTGCAATATACAGATGAAACACTTGCAACATATGGCCAAAACAACTGAAACACTTATAACATACAGCCGAAACACTTGCAAAACACCTGAAAACACTTGAAAGTCATTGCAAACATATGCAACATACAGATGAAACACTTGCAACATACGTGTGAAAACATATGCAACATCCAGATAAGACACAACATACGTCAGAAAACATATGAAACATTTGGAACAGACACTTACAACATACGTGTATAGACATTGAAACATATGCAACATCCGGATCTATTTTTGTAACATCCAAATGGAACACTTGCAACATGGAAACATTTAAAACATACGTTTGCAACATGCACTTTCAGTGCAACATCTCCTTGTTGTTTGGAAGAATAGAGACTCGTTAGCGTGTGGAGGTCACTGGTGTAAAGCTGGTCCGTGGCGCGGAGCTCACTGCTCTAGTGGAGCTCATCTGTTGCATATATGTCTTTCTTTCAATTTCAGATGTGAATTTTATTCTATTTGCTATAGAACGTCGTCTTAGGAAAAAAAGATGGCTCTAATATATGAGCTGACAACATCGGGGATCTGGATGAAATTTTATTTTACTTCCTAGTACATGGGCTCTTTGTTCTGATCTGTTAGCTGAGATGATTGTGAAGACTGGGTCATGAAATCTGCTTGAAAGAAATGGTGTAACTTTAATAACACATTGAAGAAAACATGTTGTTATCACTAGTCAATTGACCAACGTTTTGTCCTTTCATTTCAGGAAATTTGCTGAACAAAAAGGAATGCTGTTATCACTACAGGGATCTACTATTCGAGCTAAGCTAGGACCAGCACATAATGCATAGGTGATGTACTTGTGAATTGTGACCATGCCTCCACCTTTTTTCCCATACAGATTCGAGTGAAGTGGTTGTTAATTTTGCCTCTGCATGTTTACCTCTGCTAGGTAGGTGTTGCCTGATGCAGTGCTTAATCAAACTCGTACATGTTAAGATTGGTCTTTATCTCATAGATTTGATATTTCGTGCTATAATTTATTTTTGATTGTGCAGGAGTCCTTTCCGAAACAAGAAAATTATTGTTACAAATTTGGCTAAATATTTTAGTACATATAAATTTATCCAAATAGTCAACGCCTAATTGTGACATCCGGCCCAGTTTGAAATTTGGTCTGTAGTGGCTCATGTGCATGTTAATGAGATTGTGGGTGGTTTAGTCCCACCTTGGTTGTTTAGGACCGGTTAGACCAACATATAAGTTATCTAGAGTCCATCCCACCATCCCTGGGTTAATCCTTTTACTCTAAGCGAGGACAAAAGTGGGTTGGTGGTATGTATGGTTCGCTCAACGTCAATAGTGGATCTAAGCTGTTTGGACTCTGGGTCATTACACTAATGTTCTAGTAGAATTGTGTATTTTCAACATGCTCAGCAAAATATCAGCTAGTTAGTATGCACTGCACTAGTCATTGGTTTCAGTTATGTATCTATTTTCCAATAGGCTAGTCATTGCACACCATAAAACCTAAGCTCAAGCATTCTCTGTCTGTCTGCCATTCGTAAATTTGTGATAGTGTAAATTTTCTAATGATTATTATAAATGATTGGTGTGAACAGTCTGTTTGGCCTATTAAATACTGAGGTTTCTTAATGTTGAAATTATTTACTATGTTTTCTAATGCCATCCTTGAAAAAATTAGCACTTTTTTGAAATGAGAAATCTAAATGACCACTATGGCCTTGTTTAGATGAGGCCCAAATTGAAGTTTTTCTAACATCTTGAATTCGGAATCTAAACGGGCTGGCTGAAAAAATTTTGGGCTACAAAAGTTGTGGGGTGGAAAAATTTTGGGCCCAGCCAAAATTGTCTCGGGGCGCACACTGGACGCCCTATACCCCTGAACCCCGCGCCGCTCACCCCCCAACCCTATCCATTCGGCCGCTGTCTCCCCCAGCTCTCCCCCAGCTCGCTCTCCCCGCGCCGCTGCTGTCTCCCTCCGCCGCCGCCGTTCTCTCCTCCCCCGCCGTTCGTCCAGATCTGCCGTCCTTCACCACAATACACACCATCTCCCTCTCCCTTATCCTTTCACCAGCACCAGCTCCTCTCGCCTTCGAAACCCTAGCCGCAGCAGACGCCATATAGCACCGCCGCCGCCGCTCTCTCCTATGCCAGATCCATGCCGTCCTGAGCGAGATCCACCCCATCCTCGTCGAGATCCGGCGTCCTTCTACCCGTCGTGCGCTATGGAGGGGTTCAACGGGGACGACAACAACGGCCACCAGTTCAACGATGACGGCTACGCCTCCGGCTTAGGCGGCGGCTTCAACTCCGGCTACGGCGTTGGCGGCTTGAACTCCGGCTACGGCGACGGCGCCTTGAACTCCGGCTTCGGCGACGACGGCCACACCAGGGACTTCGTGTCCCAGCCGCCGTCGTTCTCCGCCTCCGGTGCGCACACCTCCGCCGGCGCGCTGCCTCCTGGCTTCCCGTCTTCGAGCAACCCCACCCCTAGCCAGCTGAGGCTGGATTCGCTCGACCTCAACGCCATGCAGTCCTGGGCGGACATGCACGCCTACCAGGGAATCCTGCAGTCCGAGGCTCAAGACGGCGGCAGCGGCGGTTTTGCCCCCCCCCCTGCTGTGCGCGTGCCTTCACGCAGTGGCAGGGGTTCACTGGGCCTTCGCCCGCCTCGCGGGGCCTCTGGTAGCGGTGGTGCCGGTGCCGTCCCTCCTCGTCAACGTGGCTCCGCATCTGGCGGCGCTAGCGGTTCCAGGGGCCACGGTGCACGCCGCCGCCAGGAACCGCCTGCCGACGACGACTTGCCTCCTCCTCAAGTCCCGGTACAGATCGATTCCCAGAACACGATTGTCATGGTGCTGCTGGCATGCATGTGTAGTTTTCCTCAAATGTCTAGTTTTTCTCAAATTATCAATGTTCTGGTGCCATGCATGCCCTGTTCCTCATGGCCTGTTCCTGCGGTTGTCAAATTGTCATGGCTAGTTTTTTTACTTGTCACATGCAATGCATATTACAAAATGTTACAACATACTTAGTAATACAACTTTGAATGCATATGTATGTTATGCTTATCATGATAATTTCAGTATCAGTTTCCATATGGTTGCCTCTGGTTATTAAGGCAATTAGGTTATGCATTATTTCAGAGCCGGCTTGACAGGGCAAAGTGGAGTCCTTTCCACACTAAGGTCTTCTGTAAGCTGTGCTGTGAGCAGATTGACCTCGGCTACTGCAATAGGGGTCAGATGAGCAAGTGGGGTTGGAAAAATATCACAGAGGAGTACTTTAAAGCGACAAAGTTGGTTCATGACAACGTAACCTTTGGCAGTAAGGTCCGAGAACTGAAGACGGAATGGTCAGCCATACAGAAGCTTCAGCACAAGAGCACAGGATTGGGCCATTCTGCTGATGGTTCTGTCGATGCTACCGATGAATGGTGGGAGGAGAACAGCGAGGTACACCTTATTCTTAGGTGTCCACAACTCCTAAGTTATCTTCGTACGCTTTCTGATAACCTCTTTGCTACATTCCAGGACAAGGAGTGCCAGAAGATGAAGGATGGGCTTCCTGAGTACCTCCCAGAAATGGACAAGATGTTCCAAGGCGTAGCAGTCACAGGGGAGAGCACATATGTTCCTGGTGGCCGCAATGGGCCACAGTACATTAGCAGTGACGAAGACGAAGATGGCGACAACGACACTCCACACAGCAGAACCACGAGGTAAAAAAAGAGATATTCAATTATGCCCATTCATCGCTTAGAAATGTCATTGAAAGGGCATTTGGAGTTTTGAAAATGAAGTGGCGCATATTGTTGCAAATCCCTTGCTATCCTGCTAGAACGCAAACAAAGATTATAGTTGCTTGTGTGGCTTTGCATAACTTCATAAGATTGAGTGGCCTCAACGATGTTGACTTTGGGCTGGTAGATGAAAATGTTTCCTATGTGCCGCCAGAGGCCTCGTTTGATCAGCCTGAAACTGTTGATGCCCCTGACAGCGAAGATCGTGCACAGATGAATGAGTTTTGTGATTATATTGCGGTGCACCTGTACAATAGGTTGTGAGGACTTGTATTTCATTTGTAATTGCTGAGAACTTGTAATAATGTTGCTTGTGGAGGACTTGTATTTTAGCTTTATTTGCTGAGAAGTTGTAATAATGTTGCTTGCGGACTGTAATAATCTATGGGTCTGTTAGTGCTTGCGAACTGTTTTGTGTCATATGCATGCAATGTATAGGATGCAGTAGCAAATGTATAGGATGCAGTAGCATGCATGGGACATACAAATCTTTGAATAAATAGGGGCAGTTCTGTCTTTGACCAAGCTTATTTATTGCAATGCAAAGAGTTGGAATTCTGAGTGGCAAAGATTTGGGATGAAAACTTTCTAACCCCCGGTGGTTAGAAAAATTTGGGTTACAAAAACTTGCAATCTAAACAAGGCCTATGATAAATTTGGTTTGGTTTGGTTTGGTTTTCTTTGTTGCTACTAGATAGTGGCAGATGAATGTAGCCCATCTATAACTGTTGTTTGAATCATGATTTTTTTGCAACGGTGATGTATCTTTCACGGAGAAGCAGATGAGCCCGGAGGAAGAGCAGGAGAAGCAACAGCGGCGGGAGGAGCCGTCGCTGCTGGACTTTTTGTTACACTACTAGGTACACAGTTTTATACGTAATTCTTGTACTATTAGTAACATACTTCTACAATTATGATTATACATACTATTTTAAAGTCTTGTCACAGTTATTGATAATGGATTTAATATGTGTACGGTACTATATGGTGCAATAATTTATATTTTGCTACAAACTTTTTTCATCAATGATTTATTAGTCAAATAACAATTGTTATATGTGTTGTTTTACCCGTAGATCTTTCTGTGCGGCAAACCTGAATGCAACTTTGTTGTGATAGGCTATTGCAACTATGCTATTATGTTGTGATTTAACTATTTGCCACGAACATTGATCGATGCTATGAGTTATTTGTCACAAAAAAATATTCCATTTTGATACCTGCCTTGTGCTTCCTTTTCTTGGGTCCTCGAGGCACTTGTGGTCCAACTATATGTTTTAGCCTCTTGTAACGTAAAACTTTCGATGCAAAAGTGACCATGTATCGCATGGAATCACTACTAAATCAATGGAACAACAGTCACATATTACATCAGAGTTTAGCACTATCAATACGTTGCAATAGTACTTTCTAATTGCACCCATATTATAAACCGGTGCAATACCACCTACATATTATAATCAATACTAATACAACAAAAAATTTTCAATGCAATAATTTCAACCTATTGCATCTCTTGTATGAAATCTGTGTGATAGATCATACCTATTGCATTGACATGAATTACTATCACAACAAGTTTCTTCCCGATGCAATAACAACCACCTATTGAATCAGATTTGCAAAATTGATGCAATAGCAGACACCTATTACATTAGATTTGTGTTTGATGCAAGAAGAAGCGATGCGATAGGGTCAAAAATTAGTAGTGGATCTCAATGCTCAGGTCTACTCTAGAGATTGATTTGTAATGGGCAAAGAGCAACTTTAGTGAAATCGGAGGCTTGTGGAGTACCTTGTAATCAATCCGGCTCATAGACAAGCACTCACATCGGGGCCGACCTTGAGGGGCCAGGGTGGTTGAGCTTGTGGAGGAGAGGTGATTCTTAGATTCTCCTCAACATGGAGTAGGTCACCAACAAGTCACCGAACCACGGGATATATCATCTGTCTCCCTTGTTGTTTGTCTATGTAAGCTCTTTAGATTCAAGCATTTACTTCCGTAAATATATCTTGCTTGCTTGTTACCTTAGGATGCAAATCTTGACCTAGGATTAACTTGCTTGTGAACAAAGATCTTAGGGGGTCAAGTCATTGCTTGGCCATTTGTTTAAATTATGCATCCTTATCAGCAAGGTTTCACAATTACTTTTAGAAATGACTATTGAGCCACCTCCAGTCGGCCTCCTTGATCCTATAGAGGGTAGGGAAGTAGTCTCTCTGTTCTCAAATTTAAGAAGTTTTAGCTGTCCAAAATCAAACCATTCTAAATTTATTCAAGTTTTAGGAAAAAATAAAATATTTACGATGTCAAAGGACCTTCATTCGGTAAAGTAAGAAAAATATTTTTGTAATTTAACTCTTTGATGTTGTAAAAGTTAACATTACTTCAAAAAACATTTTTAGAGGCTTGCATTTTTTATTTACAGAGGTAGCCTAGCTCTAGTCTCTCGGAACACATATCTAACACTTCACTACACACTCACTTGTGTGTTAGTATATGATGTTGTTCTTTTATATTAACATTTTGTAATCTGATATTGAATATTTTGACCACTAAATGATCTTGAATGAAGAGAGTTTCAACTACAGCATTTTAGATCTTATCAAGTACTATAGAGTATTTTTGTACAGGGCATGTCCCCATACATGGTTGTTTGAAAAAAATTCAAAATTAATTTTCTAAATATAAGAAACTAAAACCAATATTTCAAAATCTAAACAACTTTATATAAAAAAACTTGTCAAAAAACAACTTAGATCGTGATGACCAATACAAAATTGTATTGACTGTGTCTACATTCAACACGTTTAGAAATTTTAAAATATGAATTTCAAACTCTAAGAAATTCAAACATGTATTTAAATAAAAAAGTTGTCAACTACAAGGTACTATACCGTACTAAGTACTTACATTTTGGTGTCCATCATGTCGACATTTGAGATCACTGAAAAATACAAAAACTAAATTTCAAATTACGAGAAATAAAAACATTTTTTTGGGAATCTAAACTGTTTAAAATAAGAAACATGTCAGCTATGAAGTTGTAGATCATGCCAATCTCTACAATTTTCATATAATGTTGTTTTTTCATCTGGCTTAATATAAAAAAATTCTAAATTATTTCTTTCACTACTACATAATGCTAAACACTGCCGGCTCCAGAACCCCCATTACGGACGGTTTTGGGCCCCGCTGATGTAAGTCGGCGGTTATCAGCGACCATTATCTCCGCTGATTGCGCGCCGGCGATGACGGTATTTTACCACCGTCGGTCCGGCATACCATACGGCTGTGACGGTATCTTACCACTGTCGGCACGGCGTACCATCCGACAGTGATAATGTATCCTTCGTAGCCGCCCCGGCGTACTGTCCGACGGTGATGATGTGTCCATCGACGATGGCCCCGCATACCGTCCGGCGGTGATGATGTAACTAGCGATGCCAGGCCAGCGTACCATCCGTCGATGAAGATGCAGCCATCGACGCCGGGCCGGCACACCATCCAGCGGTGATGATGTACCTATCATCGTCGGTCCAGCGTACCATCCAGCAGTGATGATGAGAACATACACCAGATCGGCGTACTATCCGGATGTGATGATGAGAACACCAACGCCGGGCCGGCGTACCATCCTGTTGTGATGACGAAAACATCAACATCGGTCCGGCGTACCATCTGCCGTTGATGTAAGTACCATGACAAGCGGTCGGTGTTCCCTCCAGCGCTAATGAGGGCAGCGTCACCACCGCTGTTGTGTTTGTTCCAGCAATAATGTTTCATCCATTACCACCGGCGTTAACACTGTGCATCATTATTGTTCATAATACATTATAATATATAACAACAATATAGACATTCCATGGCTTACATATCGCCAGCAACATATATAGAGAGAGTCAATGTATTGTATCCAAACATACATCGCCACGGAGACACAAATATCCATACAAATAAAACGACAGCGGCAAACATAGTTTTCAACCATGACATAACATCCAAATCCAACAACAACGAATATATAGTTTTCAGAACACTAGCACCCTGATTAGAGAAGGTGATGGACTCCCTTGGTACTCACGACTTTGTCTATAATGAAACTGTCAGACTGGATCACCCGGGAAGGACACAAGGATCATCATCCGGGAGGTCGCACCACCTAATAGTCAGACTTCTCTGCCGGTCAACTGGTCGGACCGCTAGGTTCATGGACATCATCGCCGACCAGTTGGTCGGACGAGACTCCTTGGTGTTTGGATTTTTGGTGCAAGAGTTGACAGCTAAGCTGGGGACTCCCTTAGTGGTCGGATCTTGATACATCTCATTGGTGTACTATCAAGTTGCTCCATGTTGTTCGGATCAGGGTGTTGATCTTGGGTAGCACGTCTAGGGTATTGATATGCACATGACATCTGACGTTGGCAAGCCATCAGACTTATTTTCTTTGACCCTGCTACAAGATTTATTTATTCATCTTCTAGCTGGCTCAGGGACTAAGTGGCTACACTTCACCTGCCGGTGAATGTAGTGTTTTTTCCTGATTTATCCTCCTTATTGACTAACTAATGGATGATAATCATTCGGCCTCGAAAATGGAGTCTAAGTGGCTACACTTCTCGTAAGGGGAAGAATTTTGAAATTTTATCTTGAGCCCCTTACATCCTTCTAGCAAGTCTTACTTGGCTAAGTCCGAGATCTGCTCACCAGTTAAGCTAGTCGGTCTCGACTTTCACTGTCTAGGTCACTAGTAAAGCTGGTCGGCCTTGATTGTCACCACCCAGGTCACTAGTTAAACTGGTCGGCTTTGACTTTCATAGCCTAGGTCACCACTTAAGCTGGTCAGCTTCGACTTTCACTGCCCAGGTCACCAGTTAAACTAGTTGGTATCCACTTTCACCGCTCAGATCTCTAGTTAAACTGGTCGGCTTCACGTCAAACAACTCAGACTTGATCAAGATGGTGTTGTTCAAATGATACAAGGCGCTTGTGGACTAGCTGTGGGGTATAACCCCAGGTACCCATGAGATGGGACATGGGCCGCACCATCATGGACGGTCTAGCCCATGACATCAAGACTTACGATGCACGACACTTCTCGGCGTACACTGCAAGGCATCTAGAAGATCTGATCGGATACTATAGATATTGTAATACCTACTATATAGTCGACTAGGATACTTTCTTTTTAACCCTACCCCTCCAGAGTATATAAGGAGTAGCAAGGGTCCCCTAATCGACAATCCCACATCTCTTCTCGTATTCTAGCAATACAAACCAATAGAGCACGGGATGTAGGGTTTTACGTCACATTGATGGCCTGAACCTGTATAAATCTAGTGTCTTGTGTCTTTGTTACCATCTAGTTTCCGATCACGCGTACCTCTACCAATCAATCTACCATCATGGGTAGCAGCCTTGGTGGACTACCGAGCATCTTTTGTCGACACTGGGTCAGGTGATCATTCTCCCTATTAGGCTTGAAAGTACCATTGGCAACTTCCTCGTGGACTGTCTTCATCCTTTGTGCGAATTCCTCGGTTGTAGCATCTCGATAACTTAGGGAGCCATCTGGGTTGATGGTAACCCCCCTCGCAAGAAGGAACCTTATAGAGTGAGGATCCCAGTCAGATGTACAGAACGTAACACCGCTCTAGGTCAGCTGCTCCTCGTCCCATTCCCAATCTCGGATTTTCCTCACGTAGCCACGCGAGGTGGTGCGATGCGGCCTCATATTTTTGTGGGAGTTGATGATATTTGCCTCACTCTGTTCCTTCACCTCATCCAATTCCTTCCCACTCACGAAATCACTCCAATACTCTTGCTGATGTGGGTATTCACTCCATTCTGGTTGGAAGCCCTTCCTTACATATTGGGTGTTCAGGTAGTACCTAAAATACTTGAATGAGTTGCCCATGATAAAGAATGTCCGATCCTTTACCTCCTCTTCATCAAACCCATTAGGAAAAAACAAACAGATCCTTTAGCTTCTCAAAGCAAAAATTCTTCAGACTGGATGGAACCGCCCATTTGTTGCCCTTTTGTTTCTGGTACTTGTACTTGATGGGTATGTTGTCCTTCACTAACACCCCGATGGTCGTCTTATAAGGCCCCGTGACACCAAATGGCACCATGGGTTCTCTGGCAGAATCCAACTTGGTGATAAACTGTTTACCGGTGCGTAACTTGCTCCGCCCTCGCCTAGCCTGGTGCCTAGGAGGCCAATTTGATGTGGTTGTGTTACGATCGGTGGGAGGTTGCTCCTGCACAGATTGATCAAATACTCAGGCTGTAAGATTGTTCTACATATAACAGAGTAATTGAATCAGCTACGGCTATACGCAGATAGATTACCCCAAGGTCGAGGTACCATGAAGGGGATGGCTCCACAGGTTCTTCGGTCGGATCCAACTCAGTGATACCCTGGCGCCTAGCAGGCCTAGTTGCTGTGGTTTTGTCACTCTTGGTGGGAGCTTGCTCTTGCACATACAGATCAAACTCAGACTGTAAGATTGTAGTATATATAACAGAGTAATTGTCTGAGCTGCGGAAATACGTAGATGGATTACCCCGCCAATTCCCCCAAGGTCGAGGTACGAGGAAGGGGACGGCAGGGCAGACATGCTCACGCACTGGTACTTCATGAGTAATGAGCCTTGCTTTTTTTCTACATAAAATAGGAGGGATTCCCCCTTAATGGGATTTTTAAAACGAGCTGTGCCTATACTCCCGCCATCCTTGTAAAAGTCCTAATAGAACATAATATTGTCAAGCCATTCAATTCAAAAGTCAAAACATAGTGAAAAAATGATTTGACGCTAATAGCTAGCAAGCTCCCACCGAGAACATTCAAATATGTATACACATAACCAAACTAGGAAATTCATAGGTGATGACGAACCTTGCGATGAAGGTGCTGTACAAGTCGTTTTGGACCTGCACAAATAAAGCAAGCCTTGTTCAACACTAGATGCATGCCCAAGCTTCAGATGAGTACATGTTAATGCTGTGAACTCAATAAAATATGAAACCAAGTGTTCTGGCCATGCCTAGCACTCGGTTGCATTTACAATATCATTTTACATATTTATAATGCCTTATTACTACGTTTACAATAAATTCTTCACTGTAATGTAATTTATTGGACACAATGATGTAATTTTGGGATAACACAACTTCTATTTCTATGGATTGCAGATCTCAGAGAAATATATGCTAAATTGTTCAGGAAAAAATACAAATTATTTCTATGGATTGCGGATCTCAGAGAAATATATGCCAAATTGTTCAAAAAAGAAATATAAATTATTTCTATGGATTGCAGATCTCAAAGTAATATATGCCAAATTGTTCATAAATATGAGCGATAGAACATACCAAAACAAAGATGCAAACGGATGCAACAGATCAGAAGCTCAAAGAACAAACACCGATAATATCTGACAGTCACAAAATCACATGCTGGGGACGTCCAAAACAACAGAATGTCAGTTATATTTTCTCTAAAAGGTACTGAATGAAAACTAAAAGCTGCGACGGATGTACCCATATGATAGTTCTACTTCCATACAGAGGTCTATAAAATGTTATCTTTACTATTGGTCCTAAATGGAATGCAAACATAATGGGAAAAACAGTTGTTGTTCTGCAACAGAGTGGATGATAGGTTAGACTCAAAGGGGATAGGGACAATCCAAAGTTTGTTTACCTAAGATGTGCATTAAACGGTAGCCGGAGAGATGGAATTGGACGACCAGCAAAACGGATAGCAGGCTCGACTCCCGCTGGTGATCGGTGGAGCGGGGTGGGGGGAGTCGGTGAACGGTGGAGAGGGGTGGGGGAGCTGGTGAACAACGCTGCGAACCAAATTTATGGAGGAGAGCATGCAGAACTGCAGGGCACGATGGCTAGAGGGAAGCGGCTCCGACGAACGGTGGAACGAGGTGGAGGAGCTGATGAATGGCACTGCAAACCGGATTTATGGTGGAGAGCGGGTGGAACGGCAACGACGGGCAGGGCGACGACAAGTAGGGAGCGGCTCCATTCTAAGGGGGCAGGAATGGAAAATTTGGGGAAAAGTATTTGTTGCGTGCACTTATATACCTGGTTCATTTTACACCGCTGGTCGGAACCCTAGGACGACGATGCTACATCAAACATCACCGTCGGTCCCACCATGGACTACGAACAAGCAAATGGAAGCGGACACTCGGCCAAAACAGTATCAACAGTGATGTTTTGCACTCAGCCAGATTAGGGACGGGAATGACCGTATCAAATGCTGAGGCCCAATTGCCATGTTTTCAAGGCACTTTAGAAACTCTAATTTTGGTTTATACTTGATACCTAAAATTGACATTACAAAATATATTGGTTGTGGCCAAAATTTGCGACTGCCTAATTGGTTTGTTGCCAAAATTTTCATTCTAATGTAGGTATTGGCAACTCAATCATTGTACTAGCTAGTACCTTAGGAGAGTTAATATCATTAATATAGCATGACTTCTATTACATTAGAAAAGCAGTGCCATCCCACTGCTCGAAGTCATTTTCATACTAACTTACATCCTACTTCTACATGACTTCACAATATAAGATCAGTGCCATCCCATTGATCGAAGTCATGATTGCTAATTACATATATATAGCTTTCGTGTCAATCGACACACGTCAAGCGGGTACATAGAACTCCTAGCGATGATGCACGGTGCCCTCATTATGCGCTAGATTCATCCTTGTCAGCAACGGATGGTAGCAGAAGCCTACCCTCATTCCTCGTCAAGCCACGGTGGCATCTCCTCTTCTTGTCGTCCTGAGCGTTGGAGTTCATGATCCCAGGACATGGTTTTTGGCCGCGTCCTAGGTCCACTGCCAGTTCGCCTGACCAGGGTAGATGGGGCACCTTAGCCACCCATCAATGTTGATGATGCACAACTAGTGACCCCTTATGCTGGGTGTCACGTACCCATGGAGGCGGTCCTCCTCGGAGTCGCTGCTGACGTAGCCTGGGAAGTGTAGAAACAGCAACTACAGGGAGGGAGCACGCCGGCGAGGGCGAACAGGAGGGCGCTGGGACCGGCCACGGCGAGTGGGAGCATGGCGAGACCATTAGTGCCGGCGAGGGCAAATGGGAGCGGGCCAGGACTGTCGGTGCCGACGAGGGTGAACAGGAGCACGCCAGACAATCGGTGCTTGTGATGTCGATGGTGCCAGAGATGCTAGAGAACCGCAGAGCACGTCGGAGGGTGACGAAGGGAGCTACAAGGAGGGAGAGTAGGAGGGCGATGGAGACACTAGAGAACAACGTGAAAGGTTGGGAGGCGAACGAGAACAGGAGTAGGAGGTCGACATGGCGATGTGATGGGGATTGGGGAGGGCGTGGGTGGTAGAGTTGCAGAAGAGGGTGAGGAGAATGGGATTTCTCACTAGGCCTGGCGTGTGCGGGTGGAGAAACTAGTACTAGGTGGTTTTAATAATGGGAGCGGCCCTCCGCTTCAATGTAAAATGACTGGGAGCATTGGAGCGGTGCATCGGGAGCCACGACCGGCTGGCGCATCCATGGTGTGGGTCGCCTCAGGATCCAAACTACGTTGTTTTGGGCTAAGCCGTCTAGATCGTGTGCAATGTCCAAGATCAAGTGCCACAGTGCAATTCATGGTCGGATGATGCGCCTCCCGCTATACCCGCATCGGATCACTATACCAATCACTATACCCGCACCGGATCACAGACAAAAAGGAAACAACTACTATTGTATAACATTGGTGTTGGGAGGGGAACGATCCTATCAAAAGCCGAGACCCAATTGCCATTTTTTCAAGGCACTTTAGAAACTCTAATTTTTGTTTTAGGGGATAGGATTTCATTCTTGGGGTTTTGCATTCTGAGACACATTTTTTGGCCCCAGGTGCAAACAAATGCAAATATATTTACTCATACATATAGCTAGTGTTACCATTATGTGAATTCCTAGCAGTAGTGATAGGTTGGCTTTAGGGGCCTACAGAGGAGGCACCGAGGTGAGCGGTGGTCGGACACTGGACATGGGGCGCGACCGGACATGCCCCTGGCACTATTCCTCGACCACCAAAGCATGCATCAAGTGTTCGGGCATGGCGGTGCGTCCGCTCATGCAATCGAGCTGGCGCGGTCGCATTTTCATACACGTTTTATGTGGTTCACACGGTTCGGAGGATGACGATTGACTTCCTCGAGACGTTCGACATCCCTGCGTCACGGAACCTTTAAGAACGGAGCACTAATAAAATCTGAAGAGGGTTTTTTGGAACTCACCTTGCTCAGCTTCGATCCCCTCGCTGGTGCTCCGTAGTGCCGTGACATCGCTCCCCGACCTGAGGATCTGTCTTTTGCCGTCGCTGCGCATGTCCTCATTCCATGGAGAAGTTCCCGACAAAGGTGGCTGTTTAGATTGCTAGCCACATCGCTGCGGCTGCAGCGGATCCCATGGAAGATCTTTGGCAGCCTATGTGCGACCTGTTCATAGATATGTAGGGTGTGCGGCAATGCCGTAGTGGGACGGAGCATACCACTACAGCGGTTGCTGCTATGTGGTATGCAGCGTGAGACCTAGAAGTAGTTCTACGACTATGAGTATTGCGCCAAGCTCATCACTAGGCTTGCTAGCGTCGATAACCCAAAGGCCTGCTTCTACGCTAGGATGCGTGCCATCTTTGTGGTAGACCACGATGCGCTCACGCCGCGGCTTGACATGCTTGAGCGCTCTGTCATGGAAGGCCATGATGTTGTTGCATTTGTTCTCCCCTTGTGGTCCATAGGTCCAATAGCGGTGCCGACAACGACAACATTGCCCAGACGTTGTTGAGGAAGGTCGAAGGTGATCAAGCGGGTCCAGCAGCGAATGTGATGTGGAAGAATGAGAAATGTACATGGCTCCTCCAACAGGCCATGGAGGTGTTGCAGGGCTTGGTGGTGCAGTCGGTGCCAGGTCAGTCGAGTCCTCTACCTCCTCTGGCCATGCCGGTGCGTCACCAGGACAGACATCAGTGTGGAGGCAGAGGCTGTGGTGACCGCGCAAGATGGGTAGGTTGGGAGGAGTGGGCTATGTTCTACAACGAGTAGTGTAAGATCTACAATGAGTGTGATAATTCTTCAAAAGTATGTGGTAGATTCTAGGCAAATCAATGTTGATATGTATATATCTAGATGACAAGGATTTATATGATAAACTCTTCATTCTCCTTAATACAATGATACACAAGTATGATTCCTTTCTAAACTCATTGTAGTAACCTTCCTGCTTGTATGATGTGGTTCAGATTCCCTTGCACATGTTTCCAATTTCTTAATACAAGTTATTCAAGTCATCGCCACTAATAAACACAATTAATTAATATCAATATAAGAAATATAGAAGGCATATGGTCGCCAACATGGCAGATACAGTGGAGCGCCAGCAGGAGGACATCCAAGTACCACTAATCTAATTGCGCACATGTATACCATATAATGCGGTTCAGATTTCCTAGCACATGTTACCGTTACTTACTAATAAGAGAACCAGTGTTGTTTGATCTAATAGCACACATGTCCACCATTTGATACGGCTGTTTACATAAACTGATCACCGTTAGTTACTTCAAAAACCAGTGCTATCTAATCTAACGGAGTTGAACATACAACAATAAAGTTGGTAAATGAACTTTTTATTGATAAAATCCATTACTTTTGACAGGTGTACAATAAAGAAGACCCATCAAATACTTCCAGATGTTCAATAACAAAGACCTTTCAAGTATGGGGTTTACCATGCCTGACTACATAGGACATCTATTCCCTTAGCCGATTACTCCACACGAGAGAGGAGAGAAGCGGGCTATAAGCTTATAACCAGCTTAGACACAAGAATGGAGAAACTTATGAGAGAGATAAGTGGGCCATGTATTAATAATAAAGAGCTAACTACTATATGGGTAGGTTGAGAGAAGGCTGCAAAGATCTTTACAGCTGGTCTCTAAGCGACCCCCCTTAATCACAAAACTTCCATTGGCACCTAGATCGAGCAGACCCCGCTGCACCTAGATGCCGATAGTACCCAATATTGAAGGCCTTCTCCCAACGCCGCTGCTGCCGCCAGAGGAGTTGGAGAAGGAGTGCCATTGAGATAAAGAAAATATAGAATGTTGGCTCAAGAGCTATCAACAAATTTGGTCAGCAGTCTACCAAGGGGTATGCCTACAGTAGTAGATGAATTGTTGGAGATGCGTGAGATACGAACTAGATGGTAATACAAGCACCGAGACACAACATTTAGATAGGTTCGGCCGTTAGTATGACATAATACCTACATCCTATGTTTCGATGTATTGCATTGAGATATGTGGAGATGCCCACTAGGGGACCCCTGCCTCTCCTTGTATACTCTAGAGGGGTAGGGTTACAAGGAAAATATCCTATTTGGTATTATACAATAAATCACATCTTCTTGTAGCCTTGCGGTGCACGCCTTGATGTTGTGGGCTGAGCCACCTTTGGGGAGCGGCCCATGTCTTGTATTGTGGGTACCGGGGGTATATCCCCCACAGCTAGTCCTCGAGTGCCTTGTATCCTTTGAGCAATGCCATCTTGAGCTTGTCCGAGCTGTCCAACTTGTTGTTGATCACTAGAGATAGGCTTCTGACTAGTTTAATTGGGAGCCGAGCTATTGAAACAAGTATCCGAGCTGTTAACCAGGCATCCGAGCAGTTGAAAACGGCGTCCGAACAGTTGAAGCAGATGTCCGAGCAGTTCAACTGGGAGCTAGGCTCTGACTTACTCGACTAAAGTTTGCCATAAGGATGTAAGGGGCTCAACATAAAAATTGAAAATTCTCCACCTTAGGCGAAGTGTAGCCACTTAGACTCCTTAGTCAATTAAGGAGGGTAAATCAGAAAAAAGCACTACATTCACCGCTAGGTGAAGTGTAGCCACTTAGTCCCCGAGCTTGCTGGTAGATGAAAAAATAAATCTTGTGGTAGGGTCAAAGAATTTTAATGAAAGCTTGCCAACGTCATTTGACATGTACTTATCAAGACCCTGAACGTGCTGTCCAAGATCAGCACCCCGATCCAAAAAGCATGGAGCAACTTGATAGCACACTGATTAGACGTAGCAAGATCCGACCACCAAGGAAGTCCCCAGCTTAGCTGGTGACGCTTGCACAAAGAATCCAAACTCTAAGGAGTCCCCAGCTTAGTTGGTGATGCTTGCACGAAGAATCCGAACGCCAAGGAGTCTCCATATTAGCTAGCGAGCCCCCAACGTAGCTGACGATGAAGCGACGAACAGTTCGACCAGCTGGTTGGTAAAGAATCGAGCACCGAGCAGCTCAACCAATTGGTCGACGATGAAGTTAGCGCCGTGTAGAAGCGAGTGCCGAATAGTTCGACCAACTGGTCGGTGATGAGGTCCATGAACCTAGCGGTCCGACTAGTTGATCGGCGGAGAAATCAGCGGCGAAGCTTGCCAAAGACGTCGACCTGTTCAGCGAGGAACGAGACAATGTCTAGTAGATTAGAAAAAAACTTATGTTTGAATGCTGTGTAAAAGTGCTTAGCAGCTTTTTGTGAACACTTAGTGTTCTGGTGGGTTTTGTGTTTATATTTAATATAAACCATCCGAGCAGTTTGTGTGTAGCTGAGCTTCCAGCCTTAGATAGCCCATTAACCGTAACGCGGAGCACGGAGTCCATATGCGTGTAGGAAGAACAAAGGGTCGCTAGGGAGCCACTACCTGCCACCCATAACGCAGAGGGCAGACGCTTGTGCACTGTAGGGAGAAGCCGGAGACAGGGCCGTCTCTGGAAACATCCAAGCGTCAACATGATTGTTTGGGGATTTGCTTTAGGCGTAGTTTGCATGTCATCTTTAAGATGGTATACTTGGAAATGGAGTATCTTCAAGATACTAAATATGGAGAATGATCAGAGAAATAATAACTGGAGAAGCACCTAGGAGAAAATTATATTAAATACATATATAGGAAGGGTACTTATCTTTACTCAGAACGGCTGGTCGGTGACGTATGACATTATCTGGTCGGCGTCAATGAAGTTGCTCGGCCCTCGAGCTTTCTTGCCTGCCATCATGGTGGTGGTCATGGTTGTCACCAGGGGCGGAGCTACAGGGTGGTCCCTGTGGGCCACGGACCACCCTGCGCTCGGCCCAACCGAAGCCCATCCATGTAGGCTATACTGGAGAATTGATCGTGTACACGCTTGGCCGGCCTTCTGGAATTGCAACTCGCGAGAGACCAACGGTTCACGTTATCATGTATTCTCCTCCGTACGGCGCGGGTGCGGTCGTCGAGATCGGATCGAGCACAGGGAGCGGCGACTCCACGAGGACCTCGAGTCCACGACGGCAAGCGCTAAGCCGTGACTCCGTGAGCAGCAACGAAGGCAAACGCTAAGCCGTGACTCTGTGAACAACAACCAGCAATCCAGCAGGCAGCAGCCATTAGGATCAGGTATGTACATACATCAAAAACCTAAGATGAAGACTCAATTGCTATTTGCTAAGCCAAGGCCCTACTCTGTACTCACGTTTCTCCTTTTTCTTTCAGCTTCTTTTTCTTTCAGCCAGGATCCGAGATTCGGAGGATCCACGTTTCTGCAATTGGCAAGCCAGGAACAGCAAAAGTGCACAGGGTATGGGTATATAAAACTGATTTAATTTAAATTATATGTTTTTTACGGTATTGGATTATTGGTTTGGTAAATTGAAGCGTCATATAATTCTCATGCAGATTTGTTAAAAATGAAGAGGAGTGGTGATATTGCCTCTCTTTTCCAGAAATATGAATCAAAGAAGAAGGCTTGTTCTCAATCTCCTTCTGTGGCTGCAGCTATTCCAGAAGAGCAAATGGAAGAACAAGAAGATGGACAAGATCAAGATAGAGTGATTGAAGAAAATGTAACTCCAACTCCAATGTCTGAACAAGAAGATGGTCCAGATCAAGATAGAGTGATTGAAGAAAATGTAACTCCAACTCCAATGCCTCCAAATCCACCTCCAGTTGCCCAAAAAGAACCTATTTATGATATCAGTCGGCTTCCACTTGATCCGGGGGAAAGACAACCCATTGCAAATTATCCAGTCAATGATCAAGATGCAGTTCGACGATCATATATTATTAAAGGTCCATTCCAACCTTATGCACATCAATTTGAAAGTAGAAAAATTGGAAATAGGGATCGACAATTCAATCCTATGTGGTTTTATAAATATCCATGGATTGAATACAGTGTCAAGAAGGAAGCAGCATTTTGCTTTGTGTGCTACTTGTTTGGAAAGGAGAAAAGTAAGAAATCTGCATTTGTTGAAGGTGGTTGGAGAAATTGGAATAGAAATGATGCACTTGATTTACATGTGGGAGGTGTCACAAGTGCTCACAACGCAGCTCAAGAAAGATATAACTTATTTATGACACCCCATGGAGCAACTGATGATAAAATTGTGAAGGTGGATAATGAGGAGCTCATTTGATGCTTGATTTTCAGTGCTCATTTGATGCTTGATATTCTTGGACATACAAATGAATTGTCACTGTGTTTGCAAAGAAAAGACCAAGATATCCTTAATGCTATGTCACTTGTCCGTTTGGCAAAGAGTAAAATGCAGCAAATGAGGTCTGAAGGGTGGGTTTCATTTTTTCAAAGGGTTACAATATTTTGCAACAAATATGGTATTCAAGTTCCTGGAATGGAACATAATTATGTGCCATATGGAAGATCAGCACGTTTTGCTCAGGACCAAACAAATGATGATCACTTCAGAAGAGAAGTATGTATTGGAGTTATTGATAAAATTAGTCAAGAGCTTGACAGTCGGTTTGATGAGGTAAATATGGAGTTGCTTACTTGTATGGCTGCTTTGAATCCAACAGATTCCTTCGCTTCTTTTGATGCAAACAAGGTACATAGACTTGCTAAATTTTACCCTAATGATTTTTCAAGCTCTGACTTGCTAAGACTCGATCTGCAACTTGAAACTTTTATTGATGACATGAGGAAAGATGAAATGTTCAAAGGCCTAAACAATCTTGTTGACCTCTCAGTAAAACTTGTTGAAACAAAGAGGGATAAAGTTTATCATTGGGTCTATTTACTTATCAAATTGGTATTGCTTCTACCGATGGCTACTGCAAGTGTTGAAAGAATATTTTCTGCAATGACCTTTATCAAGAATAAGTTGAGAAATAAGATGGGTGATAGCCTTCTTGATGATTGTCTAGTGACTTTTATTGAGCGGGATATGTTCTTACAATTGAGTGAAGAAGAGATCATCAACACTTTCATGGCTATTAGAAGGCGAAGGCCTGACAAGAAGAAGAAGAAGTAGTGACATATTCTTCTTCAACTATTATAGGTATGTAATATTTCGACCAATTCTACATTAAGAAAGCTATACTCGTCTATTTTATGAACTCTATATGTCCTTTTTTCCTTAATTGTATTTTGTAATTCATATACTACTTGTGTACTGATAAGTTAAATTTATAGCGGTTAAAAAAATTTAGACAATGGACCACCCTAGCTACACATCCTAGCTACGCCACTGGTTGTCACGGCGTTGTTCTACATGGTGATCATCATTATGACGTGGCACGGCTCGTTTGATGGCTCATGATCGGCGATGGTATAGGAGCAGCCTTTGTTGGCGGTGAAGTGAATACCTAAGCAAAAGTGAGCATCGAACAGTCCAACCAACTGGTCGGCGATGAAGTCCATCAACCGAACAGTTCAACCAGTTGGTCGGTGGTGAAGTCCGAGTGCCAGGTGGCGGGACCACCCAGACGATGATCCTCTTGTCCTTCTTGACAGATCTAGTCCCCGAGCATAAGCTCGTTGATTGAACTAGGTCCTTGAAATAAAATTATGTAGAATAGGTAGTTCATGATGTAAAAATAAAATATATAAAACCCATAGGAAAATCAGCTATGATGAAATAGCGTATGTAGCTCGGCGATCGGTTGTAGATGAATATTATGTTCATTTTTGGATGAAGTGTTTATATTTAATATAAACTGTCCGAACAATTAGTTTGTAGCTGAGTCTCCAGCCCTAGCTAGCCCATTAACCATAACGTGGAGAGCGGAGCCTGGAGCCCATGTGCGTGTAGGAAGAACAAAGCGTCGCCAAGGAGCCGTTGTACCACTGGTAACGCAGAGGGCAGACGCTCATGCACGTGAAGGGAGAAACCGGAGATAGGGCCATCTCTGGGGACATCCAAGCGTCAACATGACTGTTTGGGGATTTATTGAGTCAAAAGCGTGTGTCATCTTTAAGATGGAATACACGGAGAAAAAAGTCGTTTGGAGAATAATTATGGAGAAAACAACATGGAGCGATATCGGAGACATATGAATATTAGAGAATATTTAGAAGACTATTAAAGCGTGACTTAGCTTGATTGACGCCGAGTGGAGTAGAGGAGCCGACGAGTCATGATGTCCGAGTAGATGGGTGTGATTTGGATGGTCGCTTGATAGCTCGGACGGTTCACTTGGCAGCTCGGATGGCTCGCTTGACAACTCGGACGGGTACGCAAAGTCATAGGCGAACGAGCGTAATCGGAGCTTGACGGAGTCAATCCGGGTGGGGAGGTGAAGCCCTTGAACGTGTCCGACCGAGGCGAGGGCACAATCCAAGATCTTCCTTGCATGCCTAAGATATGTGAGGTCGCTTCCATGGTGGTGTAGATCTAGATGCATATGTGCTTGTATATCTCTTCAACTACTCTAATTAGCCTGTACAGCCGATCAACATCTTTGGTTGAAACACTACTCCACATCGTGTTATCGCCAGTGGCCTTTCCTAATTGCTGGTTGCCGTGATCCATGAAAATGATCTTGCGTATCTAATCAGAAATCACGAGCAACAACAAGATGCGATTAGGTTTCTTCTAACCAAAATCATGCAGACATACAGATATATTTGGAAGTATAATAACAATATTTAATAAGGAAGCGACTTGACTTAGCTTTCTTAGATTGCTTGACTCCGATCTTGTTATCGTGTGTTACGTCTATTGGAGGCGTATGACAAGGCATCAGACTATAGCATGTGTAGCTGTTCGCCAAGGAAAGCAATCCACTACGTGCCAGCGTCGAGTTGCCGCCGAATGCCGAGTTGTTGGCGATGTTGGTTGAAGAAAAGATTCCCATATGGTTCTCCATAGAATTAGCATGCACATCCCCTACCTGGCACGCCACTGTCGACAAAATCTGGTAAGTAGTCTACCGAGGGGTATGCCTGCGGTAGTAGATGAATTGGTCAAGGTGCGCGAGATACCAACTAGATGGTAATACAAGCACCAAGACACAAGATTTAGATAGGTTCGGCCATCAGTATGATGTAATACCTACATCCTTTGTTCCAATGTATTGCATTGAGATATGTGGAGATGCCCACTAGGGGACCCCTGCCTCTCCTTGTATACTCTAAAGGGGTAGGGTTACAAGGAAATTATCCTATTTGGTATTATACAATAAATCACATGTTCTTGTAGCATTGTGGTGGATGCCTTGATCTTGTGGGCTGGGCCACCTTTGGGGTGCGGCCCATGTCTTGTGTTGTGGGTACCGGGGGTATATCCCCCACAAGAGCTTTGTATCTATCTGTATCTAAGGAGGAAGGAGTGTGTGGATTACCAAGAAGCACATCCAGCCCTAGCTTAAATAGGCCACCGTTGAAAATGGAGAAGCGGAGAGAAGCAGTTAATATGCGTGATCTAGGCATACGCATTAGGGAAGACACCGGTTCCCAAGGAAAGTGGTGAGATGGTGTTGGAAGTTGGGACATTCATTACTCACACACTGAGTCGGCGTTCCATACGATGCGGTTCAGATTCCCTAGCATTATAACTTAATGGCGTGCAATATTTAGCGGACCAAAGGGAGGCACAGAGATCTTAAAAAAAGGGATGAGTGCATGTGTACATGGGAACTCAGAGTTGATACGTCAACGTACACTATATGAATGCATATTGATAAGAGCTGTGTAGATGTGGGATTGTTGTACTCGTAGATAACCGCTTCTTCATAAATCCTTCTATAAAAGTGGAAGCAGAATGAACATGGGTACATGGCAGCACGTGTATACACAAGACATAAAATTATTCAAGCCATCCAAGTACCACTATTCTAATTACGCACATGTATACCGCATGATGTGCCTATGGTACTAAACAAATCACCTTTATTTTACTTTGGGAACCCTTGCCGTTTGATGAAATAGCGCACACGCACACCGTATCCTCCTTCTAAAAGAATTAATCGAGGCGAACATTACACAATAATAAAGTGATGCAAGCAACTCTTTATTGATAAAGTCCATTACATTAAACATGTTTACAATATCGAATAAGAGATGTACAATAACAAAGAACTAATGAGTATGGGGCTAACCCATACCCGACTACGGCTTGCGCTTGTGCACGAGAAACTGGTGACTTGTACCAAGCGGACACCAGAACCCCTTGAAGTGCTCTCTGCCGCGTACCCAATGAATTCCGGTGCGGAGAAGAAGCCCTGCGAGGAGACCAACCCACACAGGAAACCAAGTGGAAGAGAAGGAAGGAAAACAAGCGTTCCCTTGCACCATCGCATCTTCAATTGCTCCCTTGCACCGTCGCATCTGCATTTATGATGTGCACAAAGCCACTACTCCACTCCCAAGCAAGCTGTGCGATGAAGTTCTCATCAGCATCGCGATGAAGCTCCATGGAAGCATACTTTCCTCCCTATCTTCGCAAAACTTCCACTAACACCAAGGAAACAAGTGGACATATAGCCGCGCATAGGTGATGGCAGAAGCTGATCTAGAAGGCCTTCTCCTAGCAGCACTAGAGTCGATGCAGGACGAGGGAGACCATGGTGATGGGAGACTACGTGCAACTCAAGGTTTTCTCTAGTATTTCTAATGCTAATTGAGGAATAAGGATTGGAGTTTGCCAAATAGGCTCCCCTTACCTTGACTTAAATAGCCCTACCTCAAGACACATGCGGGGAAGGCAACATTCAAGGTCCGTGATATCCGCGGCCACCCACGTGAGTCACGGGCTACAGAGTGGTGAACACGATGCCACCTTTCCTTGTCACATTTGATTCCCTGTCACATTTGATTCCCTGCCACATTCCATCCTCATCTATAACAATACTTAATGATGCGCAATATCCGATGGACCAAAGGATGCGCGCATGCGTACATGGGAAGTCAGAGTGTTTTGGGGTATAATCAGAATACCCTCGCACATGTAGAACATATGATACACCTACTGTTCAAATCAAATCACCATTAGTTACTACGAGAACCAGTGCCATTTGATCTAATAGCGCAGAGGTACATCATATGATATGATGATTTAAGTAAACCACTCACGTCACAACCATTTAGTTATTAATTGTTTTGTAAGGCAAAAACTATATATAAACAACATAATTGTTATGATAACTTCAGTAACATTCCATAGTTCTATAATAACAAAGACCTATCAAAGACTACTGGGTGTACAATAACAAAGACCTATCGAGTACAGGTACATCCCATAGACGAGTCTAGAGATAGACAGTGCAAGCTAAGGATGAGGCAGCACCTCACAAAACTTCCACCTGCATCTCAGTGAGGTGCTTTACCTTCCCTGTTGTACCTCTCACGGTCATGAGCATGAGAGAGATAGAGGCAAGAAGGGGAGGAGTGGAAGAGAAGCGTCGCGCTGCTCTAGATGAAGAAGGATCGCCAGGGCACCAGGTTGGTGAATCGGCAGTACAAGAAATGCCAAAGTGCATTGAGCACCCCTTGGCTTGCTGAAAGGTCCTTGTTTGGTTTTGGTAATTGAGTGACAATCTTGGGGGGACTAATATGTGTTTAAGTGAAATACACAGATGATTAGTCCATAGGAACACTTGTGTGAGCAACACATGCCATGGAGGTGGAAATGGCTTGGATATGTTGCAAGGCTCACACATATGATGAAGGAACTCATTGCATATGAGACATGACATAGAGTCATCTGACTAAGGTGGAGAAGCTAAAGACAAGGCTTGGCTTAACGGACTGATTGCAAGAGTGAAGGGCAAGACTAAGTCTTGGCATCCATGGACCGAGGCAATGTTGAAAAGCAAGTGAGGTCAAGAAAGATGAACCAATATGGCCATGTGATGATATGAAGTGGATCATATCATTTGTTGATCAAGGTTTGTGCATGTGTTGCATCAATATCAAAGGAGATGGAATGGAATGCGCAAGGCAAAGGTATATTTGTAGGGCATTTCATTTCACCGGTCATAGGTGTATAGAGAAGTTTATGACTAGGTTAAGGATAGATGGTTGTACTATCAAGAGGGGCAAGCTTGTTTGCATATCGGTCATCTAGTGCCACTTGAGCAATTTAACTTTGCGTTGTTGCTAGGATCAAGTGGCGTGGTGAATTGAGTGACTAATCCTTTGAAAATGTTTGTGAAATGCTCACACACAAGCACATGGTGTTGTACACGTGGTGATGTTGGCACATTTGCAAAGGTGGTGAAAATGGAGAAGAAATCTATGCTAAAGTGAATGGAGGAGAGCACACTTGGTTTAAAAAAGAGAGAGGGAGCCTTGTGTGCGCTCCACTTCTCATTCATTGCATGCACTTTGAGAAGGGTAAAAATAGATAAGCATTGCATGCACTCTTTGCCAAAGAGAGGGACTGTGTGGCCACATGCTTGCTTTCTTGATCTAGTGAAAGGACGCATCGCGTGGAGTGAAAGAAATGAGTGGTCGAGGTGACTAGACGCATCTGGTCAAGTGACCCAAGGCGAAGACAGCTGGTTGGCTATGACCGGACACTGACTTAGCCATGTGAAACACTATTTACAAGATGACACACCAGTGGCGTTGTGATCGGACGCAAGGGTGTGTCCGATCACTAAGGACCGGACGTGTCCGATCGTGGAAAATAGGCTCTGGGAGCTCTCTAGACTCGACCGGATGTTGTGGCATCATGAGTCCGGTCATGACTTGGAGGCTTGTCCGATCAGGTGTGTGAGCGCGCCAACGGCTATTTTTAAATGGTCATGACATGTGGCGGTGTCGGAGCGACCAGACGCGTCCGGTCTCTGCGCATGTGCGTCCGGTCAATGCACAAAAAATGTATAACGACTCTATTTGACCTTTGGGCTATAAATAGAGGGGTGCCTTAGCGATGGTTGAGGTTGAGCACCTTGGGGGAGTTTGTGTCCATGCTTCAGAGTGCTTGGGAGCCCTCTAACTCACTTGTGCTTGCAAAAGTGCAAATCGACTACGAGTGAGTGATTCTATTGTGTTGGAATGTGAGATTGCATCGAGTGGCACTAGGTCATCGAGTCGCAAGCCGGTGGTGCTTGTTACTCTTGGAGGTTGCCACCTCCAAGATGGCTTGGTGGTGGTCTCCGTCGAAGCACGCAAAGAAGATTGTGCGGTGCCCCAGAGAAGTGATTGTGAGGGGGATTGTGCTCACCTTGCGGGAGCCACGAAGAGCAACTCTAGTAGAGCGAGACGCGAAGGGCAACAAGTGGTCCGGCCGGGTCAAGTGCTAGAACTTGTGGTAAGCACTCCACGTGGGAGAGAGTGACTTGCGGGTCACCACTAACAAGAAGACCGGTGACAACCTTGGAGCTTGTATCAATGGGGACTAGCTTGTTGGCAAGCACGTGAACCTTAGGATGAAAATCACCGTGTCTTCCTTGTCTCCCCGTTGGTTTGCATCCTCATTACACAAGATTGTATTTACATCATTTACATTGTGCTTGTGTAGTTGCTCTTGTAATTAGTTAGCTTGTGTAGCTTGCTAGTTACCTTCTTGCTTGTGCAGCATAGAAGTAGCTCCCTTGCATGGCTAATTTAGTTTGAGTAACCTTGTTAGTCACTATGCTTAGTTTGTGTAGCTAAGTAATTTGCGCTCTCTAATTTAGTATTAGTTACCTTGTTTTTTAGCATTGCTAGTGAGCTTAGGTGGATTTGTGCTTTTGGTTACTAGCATGTGTATGAGCTCCCCTGTTGCTTGAAGTACTAGTGGCATAGGTTTATGTGACCTTGCTCCTAGAATTAGTTAGGTGGACTCTAGCTATCCTGGCACCTTAGTTGCTAGTCTAGGATCTTTTTAAGGTGCTTGAGAACACAGATAGAAGGGTGCAGTCTTGGCTAGACTAATAGTTTTAATTCCTCATTTGTTTCTGTTAGCCGGGGTGTTTAATTTTTAGAAAGGACTATTCACACCCCTCTAGTCTGCCATCTCGACCTTACACTTGCCCAAATAAGCAAACATCCTTAATCGCAAAACTTCCACTTGCACCTAGATCATGCAACCCTAGTTGCGCCTAGATGCTGGTCGTACCCAATCTTGAAGGCCTTCTCCCAAGGCTACTATTGCCATCAGAGGAGTTGGAGAAGGAGCACCATGGTGATGAAGAAAATATAGATGGTTGGCTCAAGAGCTTTGTCTGTATTATCTGTATCTAAGGAGGAAGAAGTGTGTGCATTGCCAAGAAGCAGATCTAGCCCCGTCTTAAATAGGCCAACCTTAAGATGGAGAAGCGGAGAGGAGTAGTTAAGATCCACGTGATCTATGGAAGACGCCAGTTCCCGGGGAAAGTGCTAAGACAGTGTTGGAAGTTGGTACATTCATTACTCACACACTGAGTCGGCATTCCATACGATGCGGTTCAGATTCCCTAGCATTACTATAAATTAATGACGCGCAATATCTGGCGGACCAAAGGGATGGGCGCATGCGTACATGGGAACTCAAAGTTGCTATGCCCACGTACACCGTATGAATGCATATTGATAAGAGCAGTGTAGATGAGGGATAATTGTACTCATAGATAACCGCTTCTTCTTAAATTCTTCTATAAAAGCGGAAATAGAACGAACGAGGGTACATAACCATAATTTATAGCTCCCATCCCTCCGCTCCACTCTCAAGATTGGTCCATAGCGAACGAGAAGGGCCCGAGGGTCAAGTCAGCCGAGAAGAGGACCGAGAGGCAGAAGTCAGAGTGACTACAATAGTGCTTCTACACCGTGGAGATGGCACTCGCCTCAACCAACCTGATCACCGTTGGATACGGCTATTTACCTAACCTGATCATTGTTTCCTCTAGTTTGCTAGAGATGCTCCCCTTACCTTGTCTTAAATTGCCCCACCTCAAGACGCATGCGGGGAAGGCAACAATCAAGGTCCGTGACATCAGCAGCCACCCCACGTGAGTCACGAGCGATGGAGCAGTGAACATGATGCCACCTTTCCCTGTCACATTTGATTTCCTATCACATTTGATTCCCTGCCACATTTCATCCTCATCTATAACAGTACCACCGTGTGCGATCACCACTCCTCCCACTTACCACCACTACTCACGCTTATAAAACTAGCCACCGCAGGTGCCATTGATCTCCCACGACAAGCAGTTCGTCTATGTTATTGTTTTGCCCAATTCAATCCCTATCCATCTGTTGTTGTTTGCCTAATTTCCTATCCATGTATATAGCCTCTCTATGGGAGAAAGCCCTCCACATACAAATTTTATTATGCATAGTCAGCAATAATGCACACAAGAGGTACTAGAAGAATGCTTTTGAAGATGGAGTCACGCCGAAGCCTAGAGAAGCTAGGTGTGATGCCCTTGCAACGTAATTGTTGCCTGGGCTGTCTGCAAAGTTGATGAATCCATCCTATGCGGTGTGCTCTGGACCGTCTGCGGACTGTCTATCCATTAAAGGCATGAATGGACTATCTCCGGAGAGGCATGGGTTCATCGGACCTCGCTTGACCGCGCCCCTTCATCTCCAAATAGGCATAGTTCGTCATCCACCTCCGGCATCCTCTTGCACCTATTTGACCCTACTTTGGTGTTAGAAGAATATTTTTGAGGTGATTATTTTTAATGTGTTGGTACACTTCGATTGTAACATTGACCTATTGGGAAAAAGGTCTTTGTTATTGTATATGTAATTTTATTATTATGTCTTTGTTATCGTAATTTTTATGTACAGGCTCATGCGTACATGGGAACTCAGAGTTGATATGCCAACGTACACTATATGATACTCGTATTTATAAGAGCGGAGTAGATGAGGGATCATTGTACTCGTAGATAACTGCTTCGATGAACCCTAGCTCGGTGAAGGCGGCGATTAAAGGCGGCGGACGAGGTTGAACGAGGCTACGCCGGCGGTGCATGCGGCGACGCTGCCGGATAGGTGAAACCAATTCAAAAACACAACAAAGATGGCACACTAGTTTAGCTGCAATAATGACAACATCCATCCTAGAGGAAATTAACTTGTCCATAGACAATCAAACAACATTGGTCCATTTGAACATGCTGTGACAGAGAGATACATCAAATGCAGCTTTAGTTACTCCTATGCTAATGTATCCAAGAACAAGGTAACATATGGAATATAGTATTGTCTGCTCATGTCCTCTTTCACGACCCTACATCTATGATACCAAATGACAAGGGTAGGGATGACATGGACTTTTCTGTGGTCTAGGTCATATGCAATGATGGTTCTTTGTTCTGCAACAAAGAAAATCATTCTATTCTGGGTGAACTGCAATCGTTGTGTAGTCCACATCACAATCCAGGAAACCAAATTCAATATCAGTCCATCCAAACACATTCAGCGTGCTGACAGTACACTTCAATGTCCATTCATTGGTACCATAGTCTTTAAGTATCTAGATTAAAAGTTGGGACCTATTGCGAGCACCAACAGTACATACATACAAGTGACCCTAAGCTTGATGGATGGAGAGTTTAGCACCACTAGGCCTACGAATTCTCCTCCATGTGTTTTCCTCCATATCCACAGCAAGTATCAGAGAGTACCCATCTGAGTACTCCATAATGTGCAGAAAACCGTTAAGAAACACACTTGCTGATCTAAAATATGTCACATCAGTACCCTGGCCCCATTGAGATTGCTTATAGATCCATGATGCAGTTTGAGATGAGTAGATCTCTGCACCTACGCACTCACCCTCCTTCTCCACATATTGAATCACATGGAAGTGCGAGGAGGCTGTCGAATCGAACGCCAAGCGAGCCTCACAAAACTTATGGATGCTAGGCGGCAGTACCTTAAACTTCTAGGTTGCCAGATTACAAACGACATAGCGGTATCCAGCAGTAGCCCCAAGGCACCACCATAGGATGAGGCCATTGCAGCAATCTGAGACAGCTACATTGTTAACAAGGAATAGCAAGAAGGACAAGTCTTGGTGTCGTAGAAGAAGCCGGCCACAGTCTGGGGCAGCACCTTACGGTTGTCGAAGATGAGTCTATTCCAGGAGCGACAGACACATTTTCAGCAGAATAAGGAGCGGACGGGGAGGCGGCGGAGGATCTTGAGAATGACATCCTCTGTGAGGCTGGCCAGTGCTTTCCTCTTGCTAGGGGCCTCCTCCATTTCGTAGAGCCTGCGATCGTCATTGTGCAGTAGGATCAGAGCTTCCTTACTAATGAGATCACTAAGATCTTATTTGGATCAATCCACATGTGTTGGGGTGGATTGAAGTGGATCTTGAGCTAAATTTTATAGCAATCCACCTCAACACATGTGGATTGAGATTAATCTGACAACATCTAAACAAGGCTTATAGAGGAACATAATCCGACAAAGACCCATCATTAAAGTGCGAAAGCATACCTTGCCTTTGGATCTGGCGGCTGCACAATGCGAGGCGTGCACAAAAATAGCAACAGAGGAACAATGGGCAAGCCTACTTTATTAGAGCTTCAGTCCAGATGAAGGGCAGCACACTCGTCCATCTTGGCACTGGCGAAAAAAATTATCTCTGCTGGTTTCCCCGGGCGTCGGACATAGAATGAGCAGCTGGCGGTGAAAACCCTTTTACCCACCGGTTGAGTGGACGACATGGCGGCGAAGGTCGAAATTGCGTTCACTGCCAGATCATATGCTGGACTGACGGTGAAACCGGTAATCACCGTCGGTTATTCGACTAGCAGGGGGTCCCGTAGGTACGAGCCGGAGGAGATACGTATCACCGCTGGTTATCTCAAAACCGTTGGTGAAGGTCCCGCCGGTGAATAGACTTTCTGTAGTAATGTTTGCAATTGCTTCTAGAGGCAGGCCTCTTAAAAGTGCCACCTCTTTTAATTGTTTTCTAGAGGAGGCATTCTTAGACTATCAACTTCCATTAATAGAAATTTTCAGAGACGGTCTCCGTGAGGTGGCTGTCTGTGTAAATAAATGATTCACAGAGGTAGACGTTTGCCTAAGCCTATGATCGTGGCTCCTAAAAATGGCCGTCTCTGTTAATTAGGCGATCTGTCTTCTAAAATCTTTTTTAGTAGTTTAAAACTCAAAAATGGATGAGCTTTCTATACAAGTACGTATCCGATGATGATAGTAGCTAATAAATTAGGCATGCAATTTTCTTCACGTGTACTTGTAGTATCCGTGCAAGGAAAATTGAAAAACGTCCAACCCCATGTTTATTAGCTGGCAGTATTTTTTGACAATTACATTCGTATATCTTATCCTTTTTTGAGTTTTGTTGCCATGTCACGATCGGTACACATGACCCCGAGTATCCAAGAGCTCATTTTTGGCCACACCAAGTAGCTGCGACGAACCTATAAATTTCCCATGCTCTTGATACGATTGGCACACAGCACGAACCGAACTAGAGTTAGCAGTACCAGCGCATCCAACAAATGGCCTTCAAATCCATGGCACCAACTGCTGCCCTGCTCCCGGCCATCGCCGTCGTAGCTCTCCTGCTTGTGGCTTCTACGCTAGCACAACCCGATGGCGTAATTCCAGCTAGTCCGCCCTGCAACAATGGCCTAGAAGGTGAAATTTCCGACGCCGTGGATGGCATCGTTCGTGACTTGCTCGAAACGGTGCAGGCCATTAACCGCACCATTACCGGCATACCAGACTCTTTGAATTTAACTCGACTAGTGTAGTAAGGTATGTACGTGATTTATTGCCAGCACGTCGCCTCATGAATAAGCTGCCATGTATGTGCATGCATGCTGGCATTAGTCATGTATCGGAGTACCCTGCTAGTTGCTCTGCCTCTATATATATATATATATTACCCTGGGTACTGATTAATATTCAGTACCCGAGTCCGAATCACCGACCCCGAGCGTCGGGCGTTTCCCGCGCGGATTCCCCCGCTCCCACCTCGGACCGGGCCGACCACGGGCGCTCCCCGCGCCGGTTCACCCACGAGCTCGAGCCGGTATGCTGCTCCGACGCTCCCCACCCACGCACGATTCTTTTTTTTTGCGGACTTGCGGTTTCTATTCCCCCACACAATCCGCTCGGTCTCCTCTTTCCCTCTCTCCGCCGGCACCGCCCGTCCGACCCCTCTCCATACCACCGCTGTTTCGCCGCTGTCTCCACCGTGCCGCCCGCACAGCGCCGTGCGTCCGCATGCGCCGCCTGGCCGGGCGTTCTCGGCCGCCTTTCCCCAGTGTGCCATTCGGCCTCGCGCAGGGGAGGCGTAGGCACCGACGGTGGCCCGTCTCTTCCATCACCAGCGGCAGCGCGGCCCGTCCCTTCCCCGACGGCGTGGCCCTCGCCCTTTCTCCGATCCGCGGCGGCGCGGCCCCTCCGCTTTCCCGATCCACGGCGGCGCGGCCCCGCCGCTTCCCCGACCCACAGCTGCGACGACGTCCTCTCCCCCACCGGTGGCGGCGCTGGCGTGCCCCTCCAAAGCAGATCCGGCCATGTCGCACCTCCCCTCCCGTCCTTCGGCGACGGCGACGTCAGACAGCCTCCTTTGCCGCCTGGTCTCCGACGGCTTCACGCTCTACCCTCTCCGCAGCCTATACCTCGCCTCCCAGGTACCGATGGCTCCTCTTCTTGCCCTTGTTGTCGCACTGGCCTTGATTTCTGCGTGTCTTGTCTTCTTCACTTCCCCTGCAGTGCAGGAGCTTGGGCGGCGTCCATTGAGCTTAGCTCAGCAGTGGTGTATGACACATCAGTGCACCTGAGGGGTGAGCAGAAGGACGTCAAGCAGCTGCTCAAGGTGAACAGCCTTGCGAAAACATGAAATACTTCCATATTTGTACAGTGTAATTCGCTTTTCTTATTTTGATTGTTTCATGTTCTGTTCTGTATTAGTGTCATGGATTTCTTCAGTAAACACAACCATGAGGACGAAATTGTGAGCTTCACATAAGCCTTTGTGCATACTCTCCTTATTCTAAATTGTTCCATATGATGTTGCGCACGGTGCAGGTAAGCCAGGGCAGAGGGCAGATCCAGCAGGTCCCTGGTCTAGTTGGAGCATCGAAAGCGTGGCTGCACGGACTTCCTCTCCGATCTTCCTTGGTTTGATCCTTCTGATGAACTCCCCATTGAGTATTGATGTGCAAGGTGCCCATTAATTAGCAATATCTGAATCCCAAATATTTTGTTATATTTTGCTCATAGATCTGATGATTTTTTGTGCAGGTGTAGGAAAGAACCGACAAGCAGGAGCACAACTAGCTCATCCTGATGGCAGTTAGAACGGAAGCACCAAATATGTATGATCAATCTCTTTATCACTGTTCTCTTTCTCGATTTATTTTTGCGGACGATGCAAGGTGTTGTGAGCAAAAGATATCTACTTACAGTATTACACTATTAGTTCAGTTGATTAATCAATCTCTTTCTATTACAATGTTTTGTAAATTAAATGATCATGGATGTGGCAATGCTGGCTAGCTCCACGTTAATTAAGCGATTTCATACTTGGGTGTTTTTCACTATAGAGGTCTGTGTGTAATGCAGCTCTGAAATTAATGTGTCAATTCTTTTTTTTCTTGATTCTAAATCAAATAGCTTTTTTCATGGGCTTGTTGTATCATGCAATCTACAGCTGATAATACTATGCATATGCGCCTTCTTTTTCTTTTGAGTAAACCACACCGTCAACTGAACTTACTCCCCAACCAGGTCCATGGCTGGATGTTGTGCATGATCCGGTGAGGGTACATCCAGCACCCCCTAGTTCAACCATGTTAGTTGAAGACCCCCCTCGTCTACAGGGTGTCAGGGTGAGTGTTGTGTGGCATGGCGAGATCGCCGAAGGCCATAGGCCACACCCAACGGCATCTGGCAGCTATGCCACATCTTCATCACCTTATGCTTTGTGACTGCTTCTTGCTTTGCCTCAGGATAAGCCTTCTGTTAATGTGCCTGTTTTCTTTATTACTGCAGTTATGAGTTGTTTTCATTCATGAAAATGGTACATGTTTATATATGTAATTCCAATAAAATCATCTCAGTTCATGTTTGGTTAGTTTTCTTGCATCCTGACAGCATCTCTTCATAAATTGTGTATATTGAGTTCAGTCCTATTAATCTGGGGCAAGGTTGATCTAATGGCTTCTGTTTTCAGTTATAGATATATAACAATTTTCTTTCCATGTCTGTCCTAGATTATTTAGGTAAATAATTTGTGTACTTTCCCTTCCAGTTCTAGACTAGACTCTTCAGTTCACAGGCTTAAAAAGGAGATTCAAACTGCTATTTTGGTAGACTTAATCACATTAGTAAAGAACATGGTGTTATGTACTTGGACCTAATCTTCTTTTGCCATTAAAATTGATTATATGAAGAACACATGTTCCTCATTTGTCAGATAAACAGACTTATGTCTGAATTTATTCTTAGTCATAACAAATCATTTTTTTAAACCACATATTGGTTCTTGTCTTTGGCCCACAAGTACTTATTACCAAATTTGTCCTTAACCATAAAAATTCATTTGTCAAAGAATGCTTCTTTTCTTTTTCAGACCGTAGGAACCAAACCAGTTTGCTTTAATCTTTGGTTTTGGCATCATGTATGATTGAGTGTATAGTTAGATGGATGATTATAGTTTAATTGCTGAATAAACACTAAAATTTATATCCTAGGCGCCCACCCCATTAGTATGTTCATTGCAGGCATGGTGCTTCTAAGACCAGGATCTGAACCTGCCCTGCCCACCTATGCTAAAATTGTTTTGTCTGACTGAACATTGTAGTCTGAGGATTTTCAGATGATGTTGGTCTCAACTCTCAACCTTATCCTGTTTATGCAGCCAGGAACAAGCAGAAAGATAGCAGTACCAGAGTATGAAACTAGTGTCCCTTGATAACTTCATGGCTCTAAAGTTGAGTATTTTGTGGTCTCTCTGGGAAGCCATTTTATTGTAGAAGACTATCAGGCTATCTCTTCTATTTTGGTTCTCAAGTGTTGTCCGATAAACATTTGATGGTTAAGCAATTAGCTATCACCATAAATATTCATTTCTAGAAACAAATATTAGGTTTGTTCCAGAAAACAGTTGGTCATAGGAATCGTAGCCTGCTACGCGACAATAAAAAGTATTATTTAGAAACACATTCCACAGTATGATTCATTAATAAAATTATAATTGAGTGGATTCACTTATTTAGTGGACTACTGATTCCGAGACACAAGAGTTAGTACTATGATTAATTTTTTTACATTATAAGTGACTGCTGTGATATAGTAACTATTTTTTACTAGTTAGCAGCTCCTTTTTTGCTCAATGCATAAGCATGGCAAATTAAAACTTCAACTTGATCATCACTGCAGCTAGAGTTCGGTCAATTTCGATTGAAGATCCAGCTATCCATGTAGTTATGCGTCGGAGACTTCACTTAATGAACTTTTATCTTTTCTGATTTGTCAACCAAACTGACTCTTGTCATAGTGGGTTTTTGGTAGTCATGGAGCTATGGCCTTGAAGTTCAGGTGCTGAATAAGCAGGCGTGATGGGCTGATGGCCAAGTGAGACATCCGTTTTTCCATGTTGGTGCGCTCCAGGTAATTTTGTCTTTGAGTCTTGCCCTCATTGACTCTATCTTCCTCTGTGCTGTAGTAAACTTAGATTTCTTTACCTTTTTTTGACTGTGCTATGCTGGTTTCAGTTTTGTAAGAGACAAATCCATTTAAAGAAATATATATTCATTATGAGGTAATGCAAATGAGACAGGGAGATGGGGGGAGTGGCGTATGCCCCATTTTCCTATTCTTCTCGGCCAATGAATTAATAGTGAATATTGTTTTGCTCTTGCTTATTGTATCTTACAAGTTTCAGCTACAACATTACAATTCTGCAATTGCATTGTCTTGATTATTGTATGCCACTAAAATCCATTGTGTATTCATGCCCTCCAATCCGTCGTGTATTCCTGCCCTCTCCAAATTTGTTGCTAGGATGATTCATACATGCAGCTCAACTAGCACTTCACTGCATTTGGGAAGTTCTTTTGTTTTATATTTCTTCCTTTCCAACTAGACTTCAGGTATGGGAAGATGCACAAATTGATTTGTTTTGGAGTTGTTAGCAAATGAGTTTTATGTGAGAAATCAGACAAACATTATTTCAATTTTTTTTTTTTTTTGCAAACAATGGCTGAAGGATTAGAAGCTAGAACTGATAGTAATACTAGAAATAGTATTACTTGTTTTGCCTTTGCTGCATAAGTATTCAAATAATACAAACTGTAATCCATAAGAGAGAAACACAAGTTCCCTAGAAGGGCATTTTGATCAGCACCTTTATATAGACAAGTGACAAGTGCATGGTTTCAATCATATTTGGTCCAACAGTTCAGAATGGGTGCCTAGATTATTTTTTTTGCTAGTAGAACTACATAGGCGACCTGCAGTATTAATAATTCGGGGTTTTTGATGTGATACTGCGATGGTCGTATTGTATGATGATTAATCAGGCAACTTAAAAAAAAACTAGACTTGTAAGATAAAAAACAGAGTAAATTAATGAGATTGGAAACATAGCTTAGATTGCATCCCTATTTGCATATGCTTGCATCTGGTATGGATCCATTAATATATTGGCCTGATGTGTACATACATGCATGTACAAAAATCAGGGTATTGCCAACTAGTGTGGTTTAATACTAGCATTTCTTTTTCAATATTCTTCCCCTGTTTTACATGGCATCTCAGTGTATAGCTAACATATGTATCTCTTCATTTTTTTCAATGCAATCATTCATCAATGTGGGAATCTAATCAGTAATCAAACATGATTCCTGTCTTAGACCTGCTAAACTTGAACTCTAAAGACTTCCATATAGAATTTCTTGAAACATATGATTACATGAAAATAGTACACAAAAGAGTAAATTATGCTAGTACTTTTTGATCGAACATTTGTTTTCAGGCTACCTTGGTATATCATATCTTCCATGCAAATTGAGCTATTTTGTGGTGCTTTTCAAATTAAACTGCAAACCACTCACATTTTCCTTGTGGCTTAAACAGGACGAAGGTTGACTGAGAGAGAAGCCTTGAACTTTGCCTTGTGGAGCTGGCTCTGACAGACAGATCATAGATGTTGCCTACTAGGACCACAGCCTTGATTAGAGCTATACCTTGAAGTAGCCGTGCCCTCCCAACTTGCTGTTTCTAGTAATGTAAATGTAAACAGGTTTGGGTGCATGTTTATAGACCAGCCGTGATTTTTTATATCACTTGGTGGGTATGTGTCCTAGTAATGAAAAATGAAATTCGGTCTGTTTGTGGTGGAAAATAATTGTGCTCTATATATTTGATTTCAAAGTTCAGATTATGACAAATTTGTGCCAATCGAATGGGCATTGATAGTCGATTTTCATGCCAAGCAAATCTAAGACGTATAGATTATTTGTACAATAATAAAACCAATCAATATCTGTTAGTAATGTGGTCACTTTACAAAAAAAAAGTTCAGAAACCTGCCATGCGAGTGTCCCGGGCAAAAAAAAAAAATCTGTCGACAAAAAAAATCAGTTTGGAAACCTGCCTGGCGACTCTAACGAGCGGCAAAAAAAACCGAAAAAATCGGTCGACAAAAAAAAACGGCATGGAAACCTGCCTGGCGACTAGTATGGTTTTTTTTAAATGGTGCGGGCGGACAGTCGTGTAGCGCTTGCGTCGGGAAAAAAGGGAGGTGAGCTGCGGGAGCGCGCCGGCGCGCTGCGTGCGTGGAAGGGGTCGGGTATTGTGTGACACTGTACTGATCAAGAATCTTATCATCAGATCATCTTTTATGCTGTCAAAAGTATGTATCCAAATATGCGACTTATAATAAAGGTTACTAGTGTGAAAGCTTGTTCCATCTTTGTCACAACCGTGTAATAATAACATAATTAATCTTGTGCGTATCACGTGGATATATATATATATATATATATATATATATATATAGCAGCGCTATTCTACATCCTAGGTTAGAATATTATTTTACACCACAAGCCAAAACAGATCAGAAAAAATACTAAATAGTACTCAACCGCGTTTAGTATCACTCAGTACTACACCTAGGACCACGAAATACTAAACAATATTGACACACGACTACTGAACGATACTGAATTGTTCAGTATAAAAGTTTATCGTAGAATAGTATTCTACACCTAGGATCTAGAATAACACGTGTATTCCTTTTGTACGAGTCATTACCAGTTCAGGCATAGGACCAATTTACTAGTAAGCTGTTCTATATCAAAAAGAGGAAAAGGCAACAATTTCCTGCCATTGCATGAAGACTATCAAGCACTGGTCCATCTCACTGCCTATCCACAAAATGTTTTCTTAAAAGATATATACAAGGACACCTGACAGACACCTCTTTAGTTCTATTTGTGATGGATGCTCAAGCGACCAACAGATCTACTAGAATAATAAAACAAAAATTACAATCTGCCCATAGGGTGAGGAGTAGAAAGAAAATACACAATGACAGAGTGATTAGTTACCAAGAAAATTCATAATGTAAACAACTACAGGATACTAATAATGTCTGAAGAATGGACAAACACGTGATTGCTTGAAATGTCTGAGCAGTAAATCGTGATAATTAGCATAAGGCAGCAATGCTTATTATCATAAGATTAATGTATACTGATTTAGTGCATACAATAGTTACGATATTTTGTAGTAGAAACAAAGGAATTTACTAAACAAGGGATCTGACATTCAAGAATTTGGTTCAAAAACAGAAATACTATCCAACACCCATGTGTTTTAGCACCCAAAAACACATGGATTTTTTTGTGTCCATGACGCGTGGGGCCCACACGTCGGACAAGCCACTTAAAACACTCGGGCCCGGCCGGCACTCCCGTCCTCATCCCCTCCCTCCCGTCCGCGTGTTCTTCTCTCCTCTCTCTCTCTCTCTCACCGGCGGCCACCGGCGACGGCGACGGCGACTGGCGCCCGCGCTCGACGGCGCCTCCCTCAGCTCGGTCGCGTCGGTCCCCGACGGCCGCCGATGGCGCCATGGCCGGCGCGCCTCCCCGACGGCGCCAGTAAGCCTCTCCTCCTCCTCCTCTACATCTGTGATTTGTCCTTCCATAGAAAAAAAAAATTGTTTCTTGTGATCTTTGATCTGTGATTTTTAATTTGTGATTTGCGGTGGTCGGCGGCGGGGGCGAGGACGAGGTCCGGCGGCGGCGAGCAGCCGGAGGAGGAAGAAGAACAGTTCGCTGGAGGAGGAAGAAGAACCGTTCAAAAAAAAAAGATTCGTGTGCTCTCTCCCTCTGAAACACACAGTTATTAAGTAGACAGACTCAAAAACAACAGCAAACCTACGGGATAGGATTTACAAACGTACGCACTCTGGCTAATGTGGCCAATAGATCTGCAACAATAAACAATATTCCAATCTACGGGAGTCACCAACAGCTACCAAAATCCAGATGGCTAATCAGACAAATGGAATTAAATAAATGACTGACGAACAATTAATCAAGAAAGGAGCCTACAGGAGTCACGAACCTGAGGGCTGATGGACTAAAGTGGCTATGTGCGGATGCTCATGTGATGATCCTGCCTCGTCTGTGCGGACGGCGGTACTGGAAACCCATAATCCATGAATCCAGCTTGGCAGTAAACCATACTCTTCGATCTGCACTAAGAGCACCTCATGCACATCAACATTGCCGTCTTCCTCAGAAAGGCCAGATCGGCAATCAACATACCGCTCGCGTGGGGTAGGTTGCGCTGGTGTCGGGTCCCCCGTCCACGCGAGGCAAGGCACCGCTGCTCGAGGACGCATCGCCGCCGGGGGGTCAATCCGCGCGGTGCGGGACGCGCCGACGCCGAGGGGGATGGAGGAGGCACAACAGCTATGCACTGGGCTAGTGCAGATCTGTCAATTACGTTTTATGATAATTTTTAAATTGTTTACTAGAATCCTTTTTTTAGAACAATGGTTTACTATAATCTTGCTGCCTCTTTTACGATAATCTCTTTACTAGACTTACAAATTTTTTACTAGAATCTATGCCTTTCCACCCTTGCTAGTTACAGTAATCTTTACTAGATTTTTGCAGTAAATTTTACTATATTTTACAATAATCTTTACTAGATTTTTACATAATTATTTACCAGAATCTATGCCTTTCTGCCCCAAGTGTAGTTCCGTTAATATATTTACTTTTTTTTGCAGAATTATTTACTATTATAACGCATCTAAAGATTAACAATAACCACCACACGTGTGGTTGCAATATCATCTTAAGAAGATCCACATGTTCCTTTTACGAGAATGGTGCTGACAATGAACTACAAAATTATATGCTGAATTACGAGAATACTGTTGGCAACTGACTATAATATCTCTGAAGAAATGCAAAATTTGGTACATATGTTTTTACTATGAAAATGTCTAACAACACGAAGTGAACCACATGTCTTTGCTGCTGCTGTGAATCACAGACTCATTTTCCCAACAGATCTGCAAGAATAAATGGATTATTATCAATCTACATGAAGGATTGAAGGGTGAGAAATGGAAAGAAATGCGCTGAGAAAGGGCGGTGCCGGGGAAGGATGCAGACGGAGAGGTCGTGCCATCGCACAGCATCTCCGCGGCGTCGCCCTTGCCGAGCCCCGTCGAGGCCCTCGCCTGAGCAACGAGAAGGTTGGAGGGGATGTCGCTGGTCCCACGTGTCCCGTCAGGTTGGAGGAGGCGCGACCAATGGGTGGATGGGAGCCCGCCACTGCCATCGGGGTGCAGGGGCCGCCGGATCCGGGGGAGGTGGCGGCGCAGGTTGCCGTCGCTAGTCGTGTCGTTGCACTACCGGAGACGGCTTCTTTGCTGAGTGTCCCAGACTTTGCCGAGTGCTTTTTATCGGGCGCTCAACAAAGAGGTTATTTGCCGAGTGCCAGGGAGAAAGCACTCGGCAAACAACTGGCACTCGGCAAATAGGTGGTTTGCCGAGCACTCGGCAAACCATAACACTCGGCAAAGACCAGGTTTGCCGAGTGTCGGGCACTCGGCAAAACAGAACACTCGGCAAAGGGCCGCAGCCGCTAATGGCCGGCAGCCGTCGTTAACACTTTGCTGAGTGTCTTCTCCTAACACTCGGCAAAGCGGTGATTTGTCGAGTGTAATTTTTTTGACACTCAGCAAACCATACTTCTTCGGTTTGCAAGCATCGTACGTGACAACTTGCGCGAAACCTTCTCAAATTTTTATCACAGCCTCCACAAATGATATCATGACATCTTGACAAGTTTCATGATTTTCGGACTTCGTTTGCTTTTTATAGAATTTAAAAATAACTCGACCACAAGTTCGTGGTCATGTTTCGTGAACAAGATGTTCGAAATTGGTGGTCTGTTCCTGGATACGGCCTCACATTATACTAAATAACATGAATATTATTTTCCATTCATTTTTTCATTATTCGAATGACTAGCAGTTATAATTTGAATTATCCAAGAAAATTTAATTAAATGAAATAAATTAAAAAAATATATAGAAAAAGTCTGAGAAATGTGCCACATTGGAACATGGAGTACCAGATATTGTATGAGGACCGCAGAAAAAGTTTGGAGGTCAAAAGTGAAAAAAATATGGTTTGCCGAGTGTCTGAGTTTGGCGCTTGGTAAAGAGGTGGTTTGCCGAGTGCCAGGACGGCTGGCACTTGTCAAAGAATTTTTTAAAAAAATTAAAAATACCCCTCTTTGCTGAGTGCCAGACCGGGTGGCACTCGGCAAAGAATTTAAAAAAATTAAAAAAATACTTTTGCCGAGTGCCAGATCGGGGGCACTCGGCAAAGGGGGGATTTAAGCCCGGCGACCTAGCCGGCCCACACACACCGCACGCACGCACACACGCATGCTGACCGCGCCAGCGCCGCCGCCACCCCCGCCCGCGCCGCCGCCGCGCCCACGCCCGCGCTGCCGGAGGAGGAGGAGAAAGAGAGGAGGAGGAGGAGAGGAGGAGATGAGGAAGAAGGAGGAAGAGAATGAGGAGGGGGTAGAAGGAGGAAGGAGGAAGAAGGAGGAGGAGGAGGAGGCGCCTCGGCCACCGTTGCCACGTCCCCGGTGCTTCCCCAGGCGTCGCCTTGTCCACCGGCGCCCTGGCCCCTTCACCACCGCCGCCCTACAGTTGAGAGGGGGAGTATATTCAGAGGGTTTTTTCGTTTCACCGAACACACTTTCGCCGACAGTTGAGTTGTTGGCTCGGTTAGGCTACGCCGACACTTATTGTGTCTACAAATGTTTGCCGACAGTTTTAGTGTCCCTAGAGCAATGCCGATAGTTGATTTGTAGCCATACAACATCATTGCCGACAGATTATATGACATTGAAAGGTTGTACAATTACCAACAGATAATGTGTAGTTGAAACCACTCCTTTGCCAACACATAACTGTAGGCAATTGTGTGTCATGGTGTAGTGAATTTTTTCATGAATTCTGGCGTCAATCAAGGGATCCTACCCCGCAACAGATAGATACCCTTCTTAGACAGGGTGCGGGAAATGAAATGCCCGATTTCATTTCTTGGTTCAAACGGAAGGTACTGTCTAATTTAGCTCGTACTTAGTTTGACATTCCAAGTTACTCGTACGTGCGAATAATATAACGATGTATCCTGTTTGAGCTTGCAGGGCCAGAGGGATGCGTCTATGGGTGCCGAGTTGAGATAGGTTGCCAATGACTTTGCCTATAGGGTCAGGTCATTTTCCAGTTATGACGTGAATGGATATCGCTTTCGCACAACAAGCTACGAGCAGAGTCGGCCCAATCGAAGAACCACAAGTTCCGGAGTTTTTACGCCCGGCGTTGATGAGGTCGAGTATTACGGAAGAATTGAAGAAATATATGAACTCAAGTTTCATGGTTCCAAACCTTTTAATCCCGTCATATTCAAATGCCATTGGTTTGATCCTAAAGTAACGAGACGGACATATTCTAATCTTGGGCTAGTTGAAATTCGATAGGATTCCGTCTTACCAGGAGACGATGTCTATATTGTGGCCCAATAGGCCACGCAAGTTTATTATCTCCCATATGCATGTCAAACCAAAAGGCATCTTAAGGGTTGGGATATTGTGCATAGGGTATCGCCACACGGTAAAGTGTCTGTCCCAAACGATGAAGATTACAACTTAGACCCAAACACATATGACGGAGAGTTCTTTCAAGAAGAGGGACTAGAAGGGAGGTTTGAGATAGACTTAACCGAAGCGATCGGAATGGAAGTAGACAATGAAACGGTTATTGAAGAGGACGCTGGAGATGAGGTGCAAAATGTGAAGGACTTACAAATGCTTGAGCGATTACATTTAGACAATGACAATGGCAACATTGCTCATTCGGATAGTGTTGATTATTTCGACATGATTGATAGTGATGATGAGACTTATGATCCAGCTAATCCCGATCATGAAGATTATTTCTAATACATGTAATACTATGTTATTTTGTAGTTACGTTTTGTTTATTTTGCATCTTTCTAAGTACTTCTTGTTTATCTGTGCTTATTGATTTACTCTTTTTAATTGCAGGTGATTGAACAAAGATGGTGGGCGGTGGGATGAGGAAGCTAGCGTCCTTGTACCGAAGGACAAGGACCGCTGCACCGGAGGAGAGTAGGAGGAGGAGCAGCCACAGGATGGAGCCATCGCCTGCTGCCCCATCGCATGAGGAGGAGGAGGAGGAGCAGGTGCCCCAGGAGGACACCGAGGAGGCATAGGAGGACACACAGGAGGACGACGAGGAGGAGGCAATAACAGGGGGTTCCGCTTGCTCTAGTTCGTCGAGCGTCTACTTGCGAGGTCCCACGAGCCTCCCTCAGCGACCGATACCTCATGAGAGACACCCGCTGATTCGATTCGAAGGGGAAAAGTAAGTAACTTTAGATGTTATCACTACTTTATATGATATGTTGAAAATCAAAATAGAAACTAATAATTTTTCTTAATCACTTGGGCAGGAACTAGGCGATTGTGGCGAGTGGAGGTGCTCACACACGCCAAGTCATTGGCATCCTCGGTCTTCTGTGCAAGGAGCACTTCCCTGACCTGGTTTAGTACGCCGGAGTGACGGGGCCGGCCTACTCGTTTGACCACTACGCCGCTGCCCCCGATGCTGTAGATCGGGCCTGCAGGGTATTCAACAACAAGGCAGAGTGGGTGAAGCAAGAGCTATGGGTAAGTCTTCCTCGCACTACATTGCTCAATACATCACATTCATTGGACATTCTTGAAATAATGAATGGATACATCGTGTTTGTATGCAGGATTTCTTTAGATGCCAGGACGGACATGAGGCCAGGGCGGATGCGGTGGCTACCAAATGTTGCAAAAAACTCATCGTGGACATGCATTACGAGGCACGCATCCAAGCCGTCGTAACTTACCACGGGACCGTCCTTGGAACGAAGGTCACCAAAAGGGACGCAAGAACCATGATGCTGACCCGGGATCAGTACCTGCAGGTAAATACAGAACATTAATACTGATTCTTTTTTAGATTAAGTAGGCTTAATTTCATCTTCTGATATGTCATGTACTTGATGGCCTGTAGATGATTCCTTATTGGTGTGCCGCGCATCCCCAGTGCTAGGTACAGATGGTGGACAAGTGGTGCTCACGCGAGTGGGAGGAGATGCACAACTTGTGCCGGGAGCGGTGTTTGATGATGCCAGGTGTAGCACACCATCAAGGCAGCCACAGCCGCAGCCTCAGCGGATACGCAGAAACATGGGTACGCGAATTCATTTATTTATTCTAACACTCAATTCGGCATGATTTCTAATCATCTTGCTGTTTTTCTCGCAGTCGGCGTCACATGTGGCTAGGCTTGCTCCATCTTCAAGGCATTTGCTATGGCCCACAAGGGCAAGGTGACGTCCAACGTCGACTACAACCCGGAGGATGGGCCCGAGGCGTACAACATTGCGACCATCTACAACCGCCTCAGTGAGTACACATCGATGGCAAGGGAGGTCCATGGGCCAGCGTACGATCCGAGCACCGAGGACCTTGATGGAGAAGTCGTCATGAGGGTGGGAGGAGGCAAGAAGCATGGGCGGTACTGGATTGGCGACGGCGCAATCGACTCGGCCGCTACTCCCAGTCTCTCCCTGGTTCGAGCAAGCAGCACGAGCACGAGCCCGGCCATACGACCTCAACAGGACACTTCACACCACCGGGTGGAGGCACTCGAGGTTATTCCTAGTTTATTCGTCGTTCATTGTTTTTTTATACCTTTCCTTTGCATTATTGTAACATTAGGGTGAATATATTATAGGCCCAACTAGAACAAGAGAGGAGGATACGGGAGCAGATGCAGGCGAAGATGGAGAGGGTGGAGGCCGAGCGGGAGGCCGAGCAGCAGAGGATGGAGGAGATTCTTTAGTACATGCAAAGTCTTGGCGCCGCTACGGGTGTAGTTCCGCCACCTTCGCTATTCGCTCCACCTCCATCTCCTCACTATTCTACTCCTGTGAGTATAAATGTTTTAATTTGTATGTTCATGCTTACGGTCAAACCTAGTGGAGTATGAAAGTTTTATTCATGTATGGTATATATTTATCTTGTCTCACACATGCAATCTCTTCTCCTTTGTGCAAAATCAATCGACGGCATCGAACGATCCTCATGCTTCAGCGAATCCTTCACCAAATCAGTCTCATTGGCCATCTGGTTAAGATTCTTGTGGTTGTTAATGGTACTTCTATTTGCAATTGTGGTTGTAGATGATGGAGCACTTGGATTACTTGTGAACTTATTTGTGATATATTGTGAGACATGTGACGTTTGTGATATGTATGTGACGTTTGTGATATATATGTGATGTTGGTGATATATATGTGGTGTTGATGATATATATGTGATGTTGGTGATGTTTGTTATATGTATCTTCTGTTTGTTTGGATGGGATGTAAAAAACAAATAAAAAAAGCTATTTTCAGTCACTTTGCCGAGTGCAATGGCCATGACACTCGGCGAACATGCTTTGCCGAGTGCAAAGGCCACTGCACTCGGCAAACATCACAGCTTTGCCGAGTACCACGGGCCAGGCACTCGGCAAAGGTCTCTTGTTTGCCGAGTGTCCTGTCAAGACACTCGGCAAATAGGCTATCTTTGCCGAGTGTCTTGCCGGTGGCACTCGGCACAGTGGCCACCTTTGCGGAGTGTCTGAGTCAAAGGCGCTCGGTAAAGCGGCGACCGTTGCCGAGTGCTTGACCTTGACACTCAGTAAAGCCGCCGTCACGGTGGCGCTTGTCGTCACGGCGACTTTTCTTTGCCGAATGTCAGATTAGCACTCGGCAAAGGCTTTGCCGAGTGCCCGATAAAGTACACTCGGCAAAGAGGTCTTTGCCGATAAAATGTTTACCGAGCGCTCTTTGCCGAGTGCCTGAGGCACTCGACAAAGAAATTGAATCCGGTAGTGTTGGCTCGTTGCTACTGCCGCCGGTACGGGAGCCGTCGTGGATGGAGCGCTGCTCGCCGAGCGCATGAGGGCGGGGGCCGCCATCACCAGTTGGTGACTCGTGCCTCGCCGGTGGCGGAGAGCCGGAGACCCACGCCCCCACGCGCCGTGCTTGTGGTGGAGGAGACCCACGCCGCCACGGTGACGCAGCCACCGGTGCTTGGATTGGAGAGGACTCGATGCTGCCGCCGCCGGTGCTTAGATTGGAGAGGCCTTGACGCTGCGGCCACCAGGAGGATGCACTGGGAGGAGCCGCCGTGCGGTGTACTCTTGTGGGGCGATTTTTGTTCGTGACTGCCCTCTGGAACGAAGTGACGTGATTAGCGGGATCGGAGGTGCGGTCCAGTTTAATCCGTTGATTTACGAGCCAAGGCAAGCAACGGCTGGAGGATTGTGCTTTTCTGGGTAAGCGGACGTAATTTGGGTGGTGTGGCTCAATTTGTATGGAGCACGCTACATTAATTAGGAGTCCAGCCAGCAGGGGGAATCGATCAATGCATGAATGCACTTGTCCGAAGGGGACCACAAAGCGCGTCAACTGCGGTGGACGAATGGACGGGCATGGTTCGCTGGTGGCTCGGACTCGGGAGTTTTGGTGCGCCTTGCATAATAAGTTATTTTATAGCTAGATATAGGATATTAGTTTTTTTTTTTTTTTTTGCATTCACAACTTTGATATACATCTTTGTTTTATGACCTGCTTAGCTATTATGAGTTTAATCTTTAAGTTCACCATAGTCACATCAGGTTCTACTTGCCAAGTGTGAGTGAAATCTAAGCAACCTGGTAAGCCTCACCAGGCTACTCACGCGAGGAACATGGCACAATTGAGATTAAATCATTCTTACTTGTGCAAACAAAATGAACGGCATGTTGACAACTTATGGAAACAGAGACTTCATTGCATTGATAGATGCATGGTTCATGATTTTGCTACATAAGACGAGCCACTGCACTACTATTATCTCTATAAGACCAAGCGGATAAGGACAGATAATATATATGGTGTTCTGTAAGGAACATGGTATAATTAATGAGACTAAGTCTTCCTATTTACCACAATCAAATGGGGATGCTGAAATAATAAGACATACTGTAATTAAATTTGTAAAAAGCCATGCTAGAAAAATGCGGGAGTTTCCGATGATGAGGTGAAGCTATATTGACTATTTGTGATGCTCTAAATAGGGTTCCTATACCAAGAATTAAGTACACAAGACTAACGAGCTGGGAAAAGAAAATGCTAAAGCTATCATACGCCTGAATTTGGGCCGGGGTTGTATGGCCAAGGTCAACTTGCTATTTCGCAAGAAGAGTCAGCTTGGACAAAAACGTAGATTGTGACTTCTCATATTATGCTATACAGAACATGGGATAAATGTTCTTAATAGTGAAATCTATAATAGCTAACATGCATGTTGGTAAAATCATCTAGCTTAGAGATGCTACATTCTTTGAGGACAATACTTTCCCTATGAAACAAGTGACTTGCGACTATAGTCTAGATCCTATCTTTGCTCCTGAACATATTACACTATGTAAAAAAGCCACATGTCCACCACGTCACCTACAGACGTTAGCACAAACGCGCGTCTGTAGTACGATTTTACAGACGCGCCTTCTCGACGCGCGTCTGTAAGAAGTCGCCAACCGGGGTCGCTAGTGGCACCAACACACATCTGTAATAAGCGCTTACTACAGACGTGTGTTAGTAACAAGCGTCTGTGTTTATAGGACGTGTCTGTACGTCTATAGTTAGACGATACGTCACAGACGCAGATAGTTAACACGCGTCTGTAGTTCGTGGTTGGGATGTGTCTGTAACATCAGTTGTTACTCACACATGCGCCAAAGAACACCGTGTCACTTGGTTGTCCCACGGACCCAAAAAAATTATTGACTCTAGCCTATGACCGAGCCCTCACGTCCGCTCCCCGACTCCAGCCCCATGTGTCCCCGAGTCCCGACTCCAATCCCCTCCTCCTCGTGTGTCGCTCCTCTCTCTCTCTCTCTCTCTCTCTCTCTCTCTCTCTCTCTCTCTCTCTCTCTCTCTCTCTCTCTCTCTCTCTCTCTAGGCGGTTGGCTCCGGGCACGCGGACGGCGGCGGCGGCTTGATCCGAACGTGCAGACGATGGTGCCGGCTGGATCTGGGCGCCCCATCCCTATTGACTCATCTCTCTCTCACCCCTCTACTCCAGTTCTCTCAGCATCATAGCGACGCGGATGCCCAGCGCGGGCGGCGCCGGCATCACAACGCGGGTGGCGCCAGCTACGGGATCTGGGCGCGGGCGGCTAGGTTCTTGCGCGGCGGGATCCCAGCCGGGGCGGCGGCAATGGTGTGATCCCGACATTGGGGCGGCGGTGGCAGCAGGATCCAGGTGCGTGGCCTATAGCCTAGCCATCTCAAGTCTCCTCCTCCATGGTGCTCCGCGTGGTCATGGGTAACCTTAGCCACGCCTGTGATGCGCCAAACCCTAGCTGCATTCTGGATCAAGGGGTCCATTACGTGTATAGTTCATGGATTTCATTTGAGTAACCCTAGCTGCTCAGGTTTTGCACATATGTCCCTTCGTTCTCTCCTTCTTTCCCCAAATTGATATGGTTCCTTGATCTATGATGGCTGCAATTTCCTATGAATTTTCCCAAACTAAGAACTTAAAGGTCCTTTACCATGTGATTTGGGCTATATGATAATTAATTGTACTTAAGTGTCGAACTCTTGATGCTTGTTAATTGGAGATTAATACTGAAATTTTTGTGGCTATAATAGGAGTGGTTTTATCAGAGGATATAGCAGCTCCACTTAGCCTATGGTTTTCATGGTATATTCTGTTTCATGTCTAAATTGTTAATCATTGAATTCAATCTTTCTTTGCTCTTTGGTGTCATAGGAGCCAAGCAGTGTGGAAAAAGTCATGGGAATTGATGAGCACATAGGCTGTGCCATGAGTGGACTTATTGCTGATGCTAGAACACTAGTTCTGCCAATTTTTTGCTACACTGTATCAACATTTATTAAAAGCTGTGATGATTGTATCTCCTTGTATTTCAACCTGTTTTGTATATCTACCTAACTTCTATTAAGTCACAACTGCTATATATTGTTTTGGTTATCTACTTAGTTTTGAGTTATCTAAAGCTCCAAACTACTATATGTGCTAAAAGCTCCAAACAACTATGTTAGAATTTGATGCTAAAAGCATGCTGGGGATTTCTTGTTGTGATTGAGCAGGCGAAGGACAATATCAGAGAGAGAGTCGCAGCGCTTCAACAGCCAGGGTCACTATTTGGAAAGGTATTTTCAGTCCTACAAGTTTTTCAATTATCTTACTATTTGGAAACTTAACATATCCTGCTAGCCATAGTTTGGAGTTAGAAATGTGCTTTCCAGAGCAATAGAACTAGTTTGGAGTCAGAAATGTGGTAGCCAAAGCAAAAAAAAATGTATATATGAACCAGTACCATCGATTGCCATTAAGATGCTTTCTTCTTGATTACAAAGGTAACTAAGATTTGCTTTTGCATTTTCCTATGTGGATGTTGGGAGCAGGAGGAGCTCGTGCAGCTTAAGTGCGAGGCTTATGACAGAAGGGTAGTTTCTATGTCAGTCCTGATCCAAAGTTGCTGTTTGTCAGAAGGGTAACTAACTCAGATTCTTGTTGTTCTTATGCTTGCTTTAGACAAATTATTGCTGTTATGGTCCATATTTATAAGCTGTAGTTATTCTGCTTGATCTTTGGAAAGGGTTTGCTGCGCTCGATTGTCTATCTTGATCACAGTAGTGTGAATGTGCAGCAAGCAAAACTTAAATTAGTTGTAGATGTGCAGGAAGATGGTAGCTGCAGTACGTCACTCTTTCTTATTTGTATAATCATAAAGCTGACAATTGGTTCTTTTGTTTTCTCATGCTGTAGCTATCAGCTGGATATCAATGTTGACAAAGCAGCCGATTTCTTTGAAGCGGTACGCAGGCTGTTTTCCTCCTTAAGGTAAATCCCAGTGCACGGCGTGTAAAATTCTGAGAGATAATGATAGAATTGTAGAAATTCTTTATTTCTTCTCCTGGACTTATATCT